>NC_053023.1:559299485-559389061 GCF_003073215.2 Triticum urartu
GATAAACACGATTGATTGTATGGCATGCAGTATCAATGGCTTCAGGCCAGAATTTTCTTGGGGTCTTGTATTCATCTAGCATCGTTCTGGCCATCTCAATGAGTGTTCTGTTCTTGCGTTCGACGACGCCATTCTGCTGTGGCGTGTACGGGGCTGAGAATTCATGTGTGATGCCCAAGGTATCAAGATATGTATCAAGGCTAGTGTTCTTGAATTCAGTGCCATTGTCACTTCTGATGTGCTTTATCTTGGCGCCAGAATTGTTCATAGCTCGATTGGCGAAGCGTCTGAAGACATCCTGCACTTCAGTCTTGTAAAGGATTATGTGCACCCAAGTGTATCTAGAGTAATCATCAACAATAACGAAGCCATAGAGGCATGCAGTAGTAGTAAGAGTTGAGTAATGAGTGGGACCGAAAAGATCCATGTGAAGCAGTTCGAAGGGTCGAGTAGTGGTCATGATTGTCTTCGAAGGATGTTTGGCCCTCTTCATCTTCCCTGCTTCATAGGCACCGCATAAGTGGTCTTTCTTGAACTTGACGCCCTCGATGCCTATGACATGCTTCTTCGCAAGGGTGTGGAGGTTCCTCATGCTAGCATGCCCAAGCCTCCGATGCCAGAGCCAGCATTCTGAAGCTTTTGCTATAAGACATACGGCAAGCTGTGGTCCTGCTGAGAAATCTACTACGTACAGATCATCTTTTCGATACCCTTCAAACACTAGAGACTTGTCAGATTCCATTAGTACAAGGCAATGATATTTTCCAAATATTACGATCATGTTCAAATCGCAAAGCATTGAGACAGTCATTAAGTTGAAGCCAAGGGATTCAACAAACATGACTTTGTCCATGTGTTGATCCCTTGAGATTGCAACTCTACCTAGACCCAATACCTTAATTTTACCAGTGTCAGCAAATGTGATGTGGCTCTTGTCGGATGGACGTAAGGTTGAGTCCATAAGAGGACTTCTTTTGCCAGTCATGTGATTTGTACACCCACTATCAATAATCCATTCTGAAGACGCTGGTGTCGTACCCTACAGTGCAGTTAGGGGGATAGGCTTCACCAAGAGCATTGTGAAGCAAAAACATTTGACGAACCAATGGGTTATGAAAGCTTAGATCCAGATTAGGACTAATAGGGAGAGTAGCAAGCGATTCAGGAACGAAGTACATAGTAAGACCATTTAGGCATTTGATCTTGCGCCCTACAAGATGTTTAAGGTCCCCAGCAATGGCGTCAGACGATTTTGGTTTTCTGCTGGAGACCTTTCAATGCAAAAGAGAGTTAAGCTTTCTTAGCCACCCACATCTTCAAGGGTGGCTGAGAAGCAATAAGTCTAAGTGCAGCATCTGAGAATTTTGGCTTTGGAGCCCTAGCAAACAGTCTTGCTGGCGGACAATAGTACTCATAAGAATAAGCAGAATAGTTCTTGGTCTTATGAACATGGCGGTTTGATGAACCGCTCTCATATTCATATGCCTGAGTATGGTTTCCGTACAAAACATTTGCGTTAGTGCGACTCAGGTGAGTCCTCTGTCTGTATGAAGCCTTTGGACCGTATGAAGCCTTTGGTCTGAGGTTTGTCTTCTTCACATGAGGTGTCATGATGACATTCACAGGAAGATTCTCCAGACACCTTTTCGGAACCCAGATCTTCTTCATAGGCGGTCCATTCCTGCAGTTAGTACCAATGTACCTGGCAAACACTTCACCATTCTGATCCTTAAACAGTATATAGTTTGCATCAAAGGATTCATCAATGATAATGGGGTTAGCACAAGTGAAGCCAGATAGATTGGATGGGTCTGCTGAAGGTTCCTTTGCAGCAACCCACATGATTTTGGGGTACTGCTCAGGTTTCCAGTAAGAGCCATCAGCATTCATTTTCCTTACGAACCCAACACCCTCTTTCCTTGGGTTTTGGTTCAGTATCTGCTTTTTGAGGACATCACATAGTGTCTGATGCCCTTTAAAACTTTTGTACATCCCTGTTTCAAGCAATGTCTTCAACCTAGCATTATCATCAGCAATAGCAGTGGTATCCTCAGCAGAGGGGCTAGTTACCACATCAACAATTGAAGATATTGCAATAGTAGTAGCAGTAGAACATTCAGCAACAGAAGTAGCATTATCACGCTCAATGCATTTAAGACATGGTGGTTCAAATCCTTCCTGAGCGGGACTGATCTGTTTGGAGTGAAGTGACTCGTTTTCCTTTTGAAGATCTTCATGAACCGCTCTCAATTTCTCAAGATCTTGCTTCCTTTGAAGGTAATCATAGGAAAGCTTTTCATGAGTTGTTGAGAGTTTCATGACGACTTTCAAGTTCCTGATACTTAACGTGAAGATTTTTTATGTCTTCAATTAAGGATTCAGATCGAGTCATTTCAGCACCTAACAGATCATCGCTTCTGTCTAACAGTTTTTGAATATGTTCCATAGCTTTCTGCTGTTCAGTTGCAATTTTAGCAAGTGTTTTGTAGCTGGGTTTTGAATCACAATCAGAGTCATCGTCACTAGATGTTTGATAGTGAGTAGTTCGTGTGTTTACCTTGGCACCGCGTGCCATGAAGCAGTATGTAGAAGCAGAGTAGTCCTTGTCAATTGCATTGGTGTCGGTGACGAGGTCATTGTCTTCTGTATTGAAGATGGACTTGGCAACGTATGCTGTAGCCAGACTTGCGGCGCCTGAATCGGACTCCTCCTCAGACTCCACCTCCGCCTCCTCAGAAGCGGACTCCTCCTCTGAGTCCATTTCCTTGCCAACAAACGCACGTGCCTTGCCAGATGAGCCTTCTTGTGTGATGAAGACTTTGAGTAAGACTTGGACGAAGACTTTGAGTATTTCTTCTTCTTGTTGTCGTCAGAGTCATATTCCTTGCTCTTCTTCTTCTTTTTGTTCTCATTGTCCCACTGTGGACACTCAGAGATGAATTGGCCAGGTTTCTTGCACTTGTGACATGTTTTCTTCTTGTAGTCGTGAGCAGAAGCTTCATTATTCCTTGAGCTTGATCGGGAAGACTTTTTGAAGCCTTTCTTCTTGGTGAATTTTTGGAACTTCTTCACAAGCATAGCAAGTTCTCTTCCAATGTCTTCAGGATCATCAGAACTGCTGTCAGATTCTTCTTCAGATGAGGAGACAGCTTTTGCGTTCAAGGCACGAGTTTGCCCATAGTTTGGACCGTAGATATCTCTTTTTTCATAAAGCTGAAACTCATGTGTGTTGAGCCTCTCAAGTATTTCAGATGGATCGAGTGTCTTGAAATCAGGACGTTCTTGAATCATCAAGGCTAGGATGTCAAACAAACTATCAAGTGATCTCAGTAGTGTCTTAACGACTTCATGTTTGGTGATCTCAGTAGCGCCGAGGGCTTGAAGCTCATTTGTGATGTCAGTGAGTCGGTCAAAAGTGTGCTGGACATTCTCATTGTCATTTCGCTTGAAGCGGTTGAAGAGGTTGCGAAGTACACTGATTCTCTGATCTCTCTGGGTTGAGATGCTTTCATTGACCTTGGAGAGCCAGTCCCAGACCAGTTTAGATGTCTTCAAAGCACTCACACGGCCATATTGTCCTTTGGTCAGGTGACCACAGATGATATTCTTGGCAGTAGAGTCCAGTTGAACAAATTTCTTGACGTCAGCAGCAGTGACACCTTCTCCAGCCTTGGGAACGCCGTTTTCGACGACATACCATAGGTCGACATCAATGGCTTCAAGATGCATGCGCATCCTTTTCTTCTAGTAGGAATATTCAGTTCCATCGAAGACAGGGCACGCAGCGGAGACTTTAATTATCCCTGCAGTCGACATAGCTAAAACTCCAGGTGGTTAAACCGAATCACACAGAACAAGGGAGCACCTGGCTCTGATACCAATTGAAAGTGCGTTATATCGACTAGAGGGGGGGTGAATAGGCGATTTTTATGAAAGTCTTCAAAACGTGGAAGTTATGAAGACAAACGATAGAAATAAACCTATTACCATGCAGCGGAAGGTAGACTACACTAGGCAAGCCATAGTCAAGTATTCAATGAAGTGAAAGCACAATGACTTAATAGCAGCAATGTAGTAAGGATCAGGTAGGAAGATATTATGAATCCATACAGAACATGCAGTCACTCAGTGAAGACAAAAGATAGTGCAAACATACAATGACTTCACAAGGAGCAACAGTAAGTAAAGGGAAGGGAAGATGAAACCAGTGACTCGTTGAAGACAATGATTTGTTGGACCAGTTCCAGTTGCTGTGACAACTGTATGTCTGGTTGGGGAGTGTGGCGCCCCCGATTTAATCATACACTAATCATACACGCAAACGTGTACGATCAAGATCAGGGACTCACGGGAAGATATCACAACACAACTCTACAAATAAAATAAGTCATACAAGCATCATATTACAAGCCAGGGGCCTCGAGGGCTTGAATACAAGAGCTCGATCATAGACGAGTCAGCGGAAGCAACAATATCTGAGTACAGACATAAGTTAAACAAGTTTACCTTAAGAAGGCTAGCACAAACTGGGATACAGATCGAAAGAGGCGCAGGCCTCCTGCCTGGGATCCTCCTAACTACTCCTGGTCGTCGTCAGCAGGCAACACGTAGTAGTAGGCACCTCCGGTGTAGTAGGAGTCGTCGTCGAAGGTGGCATCTGGCTCCTGGGCTCCAACATTTGGTTGCGACAACCAGGTAGAAGGGATAGGGGGAAAAGAGGGAGAAAGCAACCGTGAGTACTCATCCAAAGTACTCGCAAGCAAGGAGCTACACTACATATGCATGGGTAAATGTGTAAAGGGCCATATCGGTGGACTGAACTGCAGAAAGCCAGAATAAGAGGGGGGTAGCTAGTCCTTTCGAAGACTACGCTTCTGGCAGCCTCCGTCTTGCAGCATGTAGAAGGGAGTAGACTGAAGTCCTCCAAGTATCATCGCATAGCATAATCCTAACCGATGATCCTCCCCTCGTCGCCCTGTGAGAGAGCGATCATCGGTTGTATCTGGCACTTGGAAGGGTGTGTTTTATTAAGTATCCGGTTCTAGTTGTCATAAGGTCAAGGTACAACTCCAAGTCGTCCTGTTACCGAAGATCACGGCTATTCGAATAGATTAACTTCCCTGCAGGGGTGCACCACATACCCCAACACGCTTGATCCCATTTGGCCGGACACACTTTTCGGGGTCATGCCCGGCCGCGAAAGATCAACACGTCGCAGCCCCACCTAGGCACAACAGAGAGGTCAGCACGCCGGTCTAAACCTAAGCGCACAGGGGTCTGGGCCCATCGCCCTTAGCACACCTGCACGTTGCGTGGGCGGCCGGAAGCAGAACTAGCCCCCTTAATACAAGAGCAGGCTTACGTTCCAATCCGGCGCGCGCCGCTCAGTCGCTGACGTCACGAAGGCTTCGGCTGATACCACGACGCCGGGATACCCATAACTACTCCCGCGTAGATGGTTAGTGCGTATAAGCCAGATGGCCAGACTCAGATCAAATACCCAGATCTCGTTTAGCGTGTTAAGTATCCGCGAACGCTGACCAGGGCCAGGCCCACCTCTCTCCTAGGTGGTCTGAACCTGCCCTGTCGCTCCGCCTCAAAGATCCACTCGCGGGTGCTCCTACGAGCCGACCCGTCTTTAATCACCACATGTATCAAGTATAAAGTACATAGTATAAACCCACGATCACCTCCCGAGTGATCACGGCCCGATAGTATAGCACAGCAGACGGACAAGAATGTAGGGCCACAGATGGAAATACTAGCATCCTATACTAAGCAAGTAGGATTGCAGGTAAAGGTATCAACAGTAGTAGCAAGGACACGCTATGCATCAGGATAGGAATAGCGAAAACAGTAACATGCTACACTACTATAATGCAAGCAGTATAGAGAAGAGTAGGCAATATTTGGTGATCAAATGGGGGGGGGCTTGCCTGGTTGCTCTGGCAAGAGAGAGGGGTCGTCAACTCCGTAGTCGTACTGGGTAACAGCGGCGTCGGTCTCGGTGTCTAGCGAGAGAAGAGGGGGAAGAAACAATAAATATAATGCAAGCAAATGCATGACGATGCATGACATGACAAGTAACGGCGTTAGAGGTGCCCTAACGCGGTACAAGGTGGTACCGGTGAAGGGGGGAAACATCCGGGAAATTATCCCCGGTGTTTCGCGTTTTCGGGCAGAGGAGCCGGAGGGGGAAGTTGCGTGTTCACTATGCTAGGGATGCGTGACGAACGAACAGGCCGCGTATCCAGATACGTCTCGTCGTTCTGAGCAACTTTCATGTATAAAACTTTTTCATCTGAGTTACGGATTAAAAGATATGATTTTCTAAAGATTTTATTAATTTCTGGAATTTAATTAATTATTTAAATTAATTCGAAAAACAGATTAATGACATCAGCATGATGTCATGCTGACATCAGCAGTCAACAGGGTTGACTTGGTCAACCTGACCAGTGGGTCCAGTGGGACCCACCTGTCATACACTGTTTAGGTTAATTAGAGATTAGTTAATTTAAACATGATTAATTAACTTAATTAATTCACTAATTAATTAACTAATTAATTATTAATTTTATTAATTCATTTTTATTTTATTTTTATTATTACTTTTTTTTATAAAACGTTCTGGGGCCGGGCCCCACATGTCTGTGGCCCATCGGGGCCTAGAGGGCGCGGGCGAGTGGGTGCGGGCAAGGCCGTGGCCGGCGATGGCCGCCGGAGCGGCGGCGCGGCACCGGCAAGGGGAAGCAGGGGCGAGGCCAGGTGCAGTGGTGGCCGGCGGAAAGGCGGGGCCGCAAGGGCCACCGCAGGCGCGACGGGCGCTAGGGAGGCGCAGCGGCAGCAGCGGTGCGCGGCCACGGCGAGGCTCGCGCGGTCGCGGTCAAGGGATAGGGGAGAGGGAGGAGCAGGGCGGCGCGCGCGCGTGCACGCGGTGGCCAGGGGCGACAAGCGGCGGCGCTTCGGGTGGAGGACGCGGGTCTCCGAGCGGCGCCGCGGTGCAGTGGCCGGAGTCGGGCGGCGGGTGCAGCGAGCAGGAGGGCGCGGGGCCGTGGGCGGGCACTGGCTGGTCGGGAACGTGGCGCGGGCGCGGCCAGAGGTCGCCGGGCGCGGGCCAGGTGAGGGGGAGAGAAGGAGAGGCCAGGGGCGACCGGGCTGCAGCGGGGTTGTGCCGGGGCGCACGGGCGCGCGCGAGGTTGAGCGGGCGCGGCCGGGGCCTGGTGGCCGCGAGCGTGTGGTCGGGCGTGCGCACACGGGAGCAAGCGGCGGCAGGCGAGCGCTGCGGGTGAGCGCGCGGAGGAGCACGACCGCGTCGACGGGGACGAGGGGGAGGAAGAGGCCGGGGGCCTCACCGGGTGCCTGTAGGGACTGGGGCAGCGGGGTTCGAGGTGGAGAGATAGGGACGGTGCGGCGAAGAGGATGCAGGCCGGCGAGGGGGGGTGGCGAGCTCCGGGCGTCGGCGGGCGACGGCGACCTCCTCCGATCCCGATCCAATCGGGAGAGAGGGGGAGATATTTTGTGCGGGGGGGAAGTGGGGGGTGGGGTGGAGTGGGGCGAGGTGGTGAGCGGATAAGGGGGGAGGGCGGCCGGTTGGGCCTGCGGACGATTGGGCCGGCCAGCTGGGCCGATTCCCAGTGGGGGCTCCCTCTTTTTTTTTGTTTTCTGTTGTTTGTTTTTCCCCTTTGTATTTTCTTTTACTATTTCTTTTCTGTTTTAATTCATTCAAAAGTAGTTAGGCATTTTATAAAAATCTTGTTTACTTCACCATAATTACCGATGCAATAATAGACATAGCCCGAACATTTTATTTTTAATATTTGAAAACTTTTATTGTCGACTTTTAAATTTAAGTTTGAATTTGACACGGTTTCGAATTATCCCAAGATTAGTAACAGTAATCGCAGATGTCATGGCATCATTAGGAGAGTTTTACTGTAGCCAAATTATCCGGGCGTTACAAATCTCCTCCACTACAAGAAATCTCCTCCCGAGATTTAGGAGGTAGAAGGAAACAACGCGGGGTATTCATCACGTAGGCGATCCTCGCGTTCCCAAGTGGCTTCGTCTTCAGAGTGATTCGACCATTGGACTTTGAGGAATTTGATCGCCTTCTGACGTGTGCGGCGTTCAGCTTGGTCAAGGATGCGGACCGGATGCTCTTTATAAGAGAGGTCCTGTTGCAATTCGAGCACTTCATGATCCACCGCTCGGATTGGATCCTTGAAGCAACGGCGGAGTTGTGACACATGGAACACATCGTGAACCTGAGAAAGGTTCGGCGGAAGCTCCAGTTGATATGCCACCTTTCCACGCCTTTCGAGAATAGTGAAGGGACCGATATAGCGAGGAGCTAGCTTGCCCTTGATCCCGAAGCGGTGAGCACCCTTCATTGGGGTAACTCGAAGATAAGCCTTTTCGCCAGGTTGATAGACCATGTCTTGGTGATGACGGTCATACTGACTTTTCTGACGTGACTGAGCAGTCTTGAGATTCTCGCGAATAATGCGAACTTGTTCTTCGGCCTGTTGGATAATATCCGGACCGAAGAGTGGACGTTCCCCAGTTTCCGACCAGTTCAGAGGGGTTCCACACTTTCGTCCATATAGCACTTCAAAGGGGGACATCTTCAGACTAGCTTGATAGCTATTATTATAAGAGAACTCGGCATATGGAAGAGATTCCTCCCATTTCTTGCCGAATGATATTACACAAGCTCGAAGCATGTCTTCGAGAACTTGGTTGACACGTTCAACCTGTTCTTGCGACTGAGGATGAAACGCAATACTGAACGACAGATGAGTTCCCATAGCTTCTTGGAAACTCGCCCAAAACCTTGAAGTGAATAAGCTGCCACGGTCTGAACTGATAACCAGTGGAATGCCGTGAAGTGATACAATCCTGGCCATGTAGAGAGTAGCAAGCTGACTAGCAGTGATTGTCTCTTTGACCGCCAGAAAATGGGCAACTTTGGAAAGCCGGTCAATGACGACAAGAATAGCATCATTACCTTTCTGCGACTTGGGAAATCCAGTGACGAAGTCCATTTCAACATGGTCCCATTTCCATTCAGGAATAGAGATAGGTTGCAGAGTTTCGGCAGGCCTTTGATGCTCTGCTTTGATTCGGCGACAAACGTCACACTCAGCAACATAACGAGCAATGTCCTGCTTCATATTAGACCACCAGAACCTTTGACGAATATCCTGGTACATCTTCGTACTACCAGGATGGATGGACAGAGGCCTATCATGAGCTTCTTGCATAACCCTTTTAGTCTTATCCAGGTTTTTCTTCGAACATGGTACCACTAGGCGGCCTTTGAAAAACAAGGCGCCATCGCCAGCAACAGTGAAGAATGAGGGCTTTCTTTTTTTGAGGTCGCGCTTAATCTTGAGGACTTCATCGTCACATTTCTGTATCCATTTGATGGTGTCCACAAGATCTGGTTTCGCAACCAGGGTATTGAGAGAACCCTTGGAAACAACATGGAGGTTCCGTTTGGGGAAACCTTCGGGAGGGGGAGCGAGTGATCCCGGAGGAACAATATGGAGGTTCAGCCTTCTAAATTCTTCGGCAAGCGAGGGCTGAACTATGTGGACCTGGAGGTGGTTGCAGTAAGACTTGCGGCTTAAGGCATCAGCCATTACATTAGCCTTGCCGGGGGTATAGGATATACCCACGTCAAAGTCTGCAACAGTCTCCATCCATCTCTGCTAACGGAGGTTCAGATCTGGCTGAGTAAACAGATACTTCAGACTTTGATGGTCAGTGAAGATCTCGCAACGATTACCGAGAAGGTAATGTCGCCACTGCTTCAGTGCATGAATGACAGCAGCAAGCTCGAGGTCGTGAACTGGGTAGTTTTCTTCGTGAGGGCGCAGTTGACGAGAGGCATAAGCAATCACTCTGCGCTCCTGCATTAGGACACAGCCTAATCCTTGATGGGAAGCGTCGCAGTAAATGACGAAGTCCTTCTTAGTATCAGGTGGTGCAAGCACGGGGGCAGAAGTCAACTTGTCTTTGAGTGCCTGGAAACTTTCCTGACACTTGTCTATCCATTCGAACTTGACACCCTTATGCAACAGATTAGTCAGAGGCCTGGCAATCTTGGAGAAGTTCTCGACGAATCGACGGCAATAGCTGGCGAGACCGAGAAAACTTCGGACTTGCTTGACATTCTTCGGAGGAGTCCAATCGAGAATAGCCTGAACTCGTTCAGGGTTGACGGCAATACCATCCTTGGAGATGACATGCCCAAGATAGGTTACTTCGGGGAGCCAGAATTCACACTTGGAATACTTAGCATATAGTTGATGCTCTCGAAGCTTTTCCAGCACAAGACGAAGATGTTCAGCATGTTCTTCCTTCGTTCTTGGAAAATACAAGGATATCGTCCAGATAAACCACGACGAACTTGTCGAGGTAATCCATGAATATATAGTTCATCAGACGAGAGAAGGTGGCTGGAGCATTCGTTAAGCCGAATGACATGACGGTGTACTCGTATGATCCATACCGAGTCACGAAGGCGGTTTTTGGGATGTCCTCTTCACGAACACGGATCTGGTGGTAACCCAACCTCAAGTCGAGTTTGGAGAACACTGATGAGCCAGCCAGTTGATCATAAAGATCATTGATCCGAGGAAGAGGGTATTTATTCTGAATGGTAGCTTGGTTTATAGGACGGTAGTCTTGGACTAATCGGTTTGTCCCATCCTTTTTCTTAACAAAGAGAGAAGGTGCTCCCCAAGGAGAGCAACTTGGGCGAATGAAACCTTTGACAAGAGATTTGTCGATTTCCTCCTTAAGCTCAATGAGTTCATGCGGCGGCATCTTGTAGGGTCGTTTAGCTATAGGGTAGTGCCGGGTTTCAAGTCGATGACGAATTCGACAGCTCTAGCAGGGGGAATCCCTGGAAGTTCTTCTGGGAAGACATCTTGGAATTCGCGAACGACGGGAATGTTTTCAATGCCCTCGAGTGGTGCAGCGTTCAACGCGTTCAAGGCATAAAGTTGTGCCTCGGCGTTCTGAGCTAGATGAGCTTGGTAAGCTATTATTTCGTCAGAAGGGTGTAGCAGATGGACGACCTTAGTGGCGCAAACTATAGAAGCAGTATGCGCTTTCAACCAATCCATTCCCAGAATGAGGTCGATGCTACAGGACTTCAGTACGATGGGAGAGGCAAGGAATTCCAGTCCTTCAATTTCAACGGGAACATCGTGACTAACCATAGAGGTTTGACACTGGCCCGCAGGAGTGTGTACCACAATCGCAGTGTTCATCTCTTCGTATTTAATGCCATGCATGAATGCAAACTCAGCTGATATGAATGAATGCGATGCTCCCGTATCAAATAAAACAGATGCTAGTATTGAATTTACAAGGAGTATACCCATCACGGTAGCAGGCTGGTCTAGAACTTCATTGAGATCAACATGGTTGGCATGAACACGACCATAAGACTTGGCACTGTTGTTGCGAGGCTGGTTGCTTCCACGGCCAGCTGTGAGGAGGGCCAGTTGATTCTGATTCTGATTGCAATCCCTAGCACAGTGACCTGGCTGACCACACTTGTAGCAGAGACCATTATTGGGAGTGGGAACAGGAGTTTGTGGTGGTGGAGCTGGAAGTCTTGGCTGCCTAGTTGGAGGAGCAGGCAGACGAGGTGCAGCATAGGTCTGCCTTGGGGCAGGTGCATTTGGCTGGTACATACTGTTGGGAATCCATATCTTACGCTTCTGTGAAGACGGGCCCGAAGATGAGCCCGTGTCACGGTTGCGCCTGTGAGAGCCTTGGTATTCCTGTAGACCAGTTTCGACATTGATGGCCTTGTTCACCAAAGTGGCGAAATCAGCAAAGTCATGCACTAGAAGTGCGAGCTTGATGTCAGCTTGAAGGCCATCACGGAACTTCTCCTGTCTGCGTGCATCAGTGGAAATGTCTTCTTCAGCATAGCGGGACAAGTCAAGAAACTCCCGCTGGTAAGCTTGCACAATTTTGTTGCCTTGGGTGAGGTTGCGGAACTCACGCTTCTTCCGGTCCATGACTCCCTGAGGAATGAAGCGAGCACGGAAGGCAGCTTGGAAGTCTGGCCAGGTGATGATTGTTCCAGCTGGCAGAGTACGCCTGTGCCTGTCCCACCATTGAGCTGCGGGTCCCTTCAGGAAGAAGGAAGCAAAGGTGACATAGCTGGCAGGGGCTACATCAGCAGACTCCATCTCATAGGTGATGTCACGGAGCCAGTCATCAGCATCCAGAGGCTGAGTTGAGCTGCGGTACATAGTTGGGTTCAGGCGCATGAAATCCTGCAGAGTTACTGGGGTTGGCTGCTGGTTCATATTGGGGCGAGGAAACTGAGCCATAATATTCTCCATGAAATGACGATTCAGCTCAAACTGTTGCATCATCCCAGCCATGTACTCAGGCGGTGGTGGGGCGTTGCCACCACGACCACGACCACCTGGTCTAACCATCCTGCTAATATTTAACAGGGGTAGTTCAGCATTGAGAAATTTGCAAAAACAAGAATCATTCATGATGAAACATGCACAACGAAAGCAGCACAATAGATACTACATAGTAGTCGGCATATCTTACAAAAGAGATCATGCATAGAGTTCGTTACACAGTGTTCAGTACATAGGCTAAGACATCATAGGCGGCACACAGGCTCGCGGAGAATGCATCTAACCCTAATAAGCAAGTCTACGTTAGTCCCATGCAGTACTGCGGAGGTAGGTGTAGCCCGACAGCTGGTAGTGACGCGAAGGGAAGACCTCCACGCGAGTAGCCTGGGGTCCGCGGATACTCTGGTGCGGAACCCGATGCGCAGGTGGCAGGAGAGGACCAAGTGCAGGAGAGTAGCCTCCCACATCTGGCCAGCCGACGCCCTGGGGCATCACGGTCCGGCCAGGGTAGATCGCAGAACGCGACAGATCACCAGAGCGGACAGAGGGGTGCAGCAGCGTCAGAGCACGATACAGGTGCTGACGGGTGGTGTACAACTCGTGGCGAAGAGCTCGGTTAGCTCTATCCAGCCCATCAGCATGCAGAACCAGGTTCTGATGGTAGAAGGGTTCTCGGGTGACAGTGGAGTAGGCAACAGTGTAGTATCCCTCCGCACCAACATCGGATGCGATAGCAATGTGCCTGAAGGGGGAGGTGTCCAACTCCTGATACTCTCCACGAAGACGTGTTAGAGCAGCATAAGCAGCATCGTGGACCGCCATATCGATAGTCACTCCAACACCATGAGCAGTGTGCAGCACGGTAGTGGAGTCATACTCCCGAGAGTAGAGGTGGACGATGGCACGGTACTGCTCCTGGTTGAAGTCCTGATACTCCTCATAGGCGGTGTACTCAGGGTGCCAGCGATAACCCAGATAGGTCATCATCTCAACTAACACAGCAGGTGATCCTGAGGCACCAATGGCCGTCGTGTGGCGCACGACCTGCCTCGTGGGTTCCATCTGAAAACAAAGATGTTTTTCACAGGAGTCAAATGACAATGTGGATAATGTTCAAGTACTACTCTAAAGAATAACTAGGGCTTATCCAACTTTGGGGTGAACGTGGCCACGGGATCCTAGTGTTAGAGTTAGTAAAATCGTTTAACCCGAGTAGGAGAGAGTCCAGTGTCCCAGAGTAAGGATCGAGGAGTAAAAGATCCTAATACCACCCAATGGCGACGTGGGCCCGTAAGGCACACAGCCATGTTAGTAAAAGTTTTGTAATGTATAGACTCAACTTCGGCCAAGGAGTGTGGAAGGGGGATTCCTACAGGCAGTCGCCTCTGGTACCAACTTGTGACGCCCCCGATTTAATCGTACACTAATCATACACGCAAACGTGTACGATCAAGATCAGGGACTCACGGGAAGATAACACAACTCTACAAGTTTACCTTAAGAAGGCTAGCACAAACTGGGATACAGATCGAAAGAGGCGCAGGCCTCCTGCCTGGGATCCTCCTAACTACTCCTGGTCGTCGTCAGCGGGCATCACGTAGTAGTAGGCACCTCCGGTGTAGTAGGAGTCATCGTCGAAGGTGGCGTCTGGCTCCTGGGCTCCAACATGTGGTTGCGACAACCAGGTAGAAGGGATAGGGGGAAAAGAGGGAGAAAGCAACCGTGAGTACTCATCCAAAGTACTCGCAAGCAAGGAGCTACACTACATATGCATGGGTAAATGTGTAAAGGGCCATATCGGTGGACTGAACTGCAGAAAGCCAGAATAAGAGGGGGGTAGCTAGTCCTTTCGAAGACTACGCTTCTGGCAGCCTCCGTCTTGCAGCATGTAGAAGGGAGTAGACTGAAGTCCTCCAAGTATCATCGCATAGCATAATCCTAACCGATGATCCTCCCCTCGTCGCCCTGTGAGAGAGCGATCATCGGTTGTATCTGGCACTTTGAAGGGTGTGTTTTATTAAGTATCCGGTTCTAGTTGTCATAAGGTCAAGGTACAACTCCAAGTCGTCCTATTACCGAAGATCACGGCTATTCGAATAGATTAACTTCCCTGCAGGGGTGCACCACATTCCCCAACACGCTTGATCCCATTTGGCCGGACACACTTTTTGGGGTCATGCCCGGCCGCGAAAGATCAACACGTCGCAGCCCCACCTAGGCACAACAGAGAGGTCAGCACGCCGGTCTAAACCTAAGCGCACAGGGGTCTGGGCCCATCGCCCTTAGCACACCTGCACGTTGCGAACGCGGCCGGAAGCAGAACTAGCCCCCTTAATACAAGAGCAGGCTTACGTTCCAATTCGGCGCGCGCCGCTCAGTCGCTGACGTCACGAAGGCTTCGGCTGATACCACGACGCCGGGATACCCATAACTACTCCCGCGTAGATGGTTAGTGCGTATAAGCCAGATGGCCAGACTCAGATCAAATACCCAAATCTCGTTTAGCGTATTAAGTATCCGCGAACGCTGACCAGGGCCAGGCCCACCTCTCTCCTAGGTGGTCTAAACCTGCCCTGTCGCTCCGCCTCAAAGATCCACTCGCGGGTGCTCCTACGAGTCGACCCGTCTTTAATCACCACATGTATCAAGTATAAAGTACATAGTATAAACCCGCCATCACCTCCTGAGTGATCACGGCCCGATAGTATAGCACAGCAGACGGACAAGAATGTAGGGCCACAGATGGAAATACTAGCATCCTATACTAAGCAAGTAGGATTGCAGGTAAAGGTATCAACAGTAGTAGCAAGGACAGGCTATGCATCAGGATAGGAATAACGAAAACAGTAACATGCTACACTACTCTAATGCAAGCAGTATAGAGGAGAGTAGGCGATATCTGGTGATCAAAGGGGGGGCTTGCTTGGTTGCTCTGGCAAGAGAGAGGGGTCGTCAACTCCGTAGTCGTACTGTGTAGCAGCGGCGTCGGTCTCGGTGTCTAGCGAGAGAAGAGGGGGAAGAAACAATAAATATAATGCAAGCATATGCATGACGATGCATGACATGACAAGTAACGGCGTTAGAGGTGCCCTAACGCGGTAGTAGGTGATACCGGTGAAGGGGGATGACATCCGGGAAAGTATCCCCGGTGTTTCGCGTTTTCGGGCAGAGGAGCCGGAGGGGGAAAGTTGCGTGTTCACTATGCTAGGGATGCGTGATGAACGAACAGGCCGCGTATCCAGATTCGTCTCGTCGTTCTAAGCAACTTTCATGTATAAAACTTTTTCATCTGAGTTACGGATTAAAAGATATGATTTTCTAAAGATTTTATTAATTTTTGAAATTTAATTAATTATTTAAATTAATTCGAAAAACAGATTAATGACATCAGCATGATGTCATGCTGACATCAGCAGTCAACAGGGTTGACTTGGTCAACCTGACCAGTGGGTCCAGTGACCCACCTGTCATACACTGTTTAGGTTAATTAGAGATTAGTTAATTTAAACATAATTAATTAACTTAATTAATTCACTAATTAATTAACTTAATTAATTATTAATTTTATTAATTCATTTTTTATATAAAACGTTCTAGGGCCGGGCCCCACATGTCTGTGGCCCATCGGGGCATAGGGGGCGCGGGCGAGCGGGTGCGGGCGCTCGCCCGAACGGGGCGCGGGCAAGGCCGTGGCCGGCGATGGCCACCGGAGCGGCGGCGCGGCACCGGCAAGGGGAAGCAGGGGCGAGGCCAGGTGCAGTGGTGGCCGGCGGAGAGGCGGGGCCGCAAGGGCCACCGCAGGCGCGGCGGGCGCTAGGGAGGCGCAGCGGCAGCAGCGGTGCACGGCCACGGCGGGGCTCGCGCGGTCGCGGTCGAGGGATAGGGGAGAGGGAGGAGCAGGGCGGCGCGCGCGCGTGCACGCGGTGGCCAGGGACGACAAGCGGCGGCGCTTCGGGTGGAGGACGCGGGCCTCCAAGCGGCGCCGCGGTGCAGTGGCCGGAGTCGGGCGGCGGGTGCAGCGAGCAGGAGGGCGCGGGGCCGTGGGCGGGCACTGGCCGGTCGGGAACGTGGCGCGGGCGCGGCCAGAGGTCGCCGGGCGCGGGCCAGGTGAGGGGGAGAGAAGGAGAGGCCAGGGGCGACTGGGCTGCAGCGGGGTTGTGCCGGGGCGCACGGGCGCGCGCGAGGTTGAGCGGGCGCGGCCGGGGCCTGGTGGTCGCGAGCGTGTGGTCGGGCGTGCGCACGCGGGAGGAGCACGACCGCGTCGACGGGGACGAGGGGGAGGAAGAGGCCGGGGGCCTCACCGGGTGCCTGTAGGGACTGGGGCAGCGGGGGTCGAGGTGGAGAGATGGGGACGGTGCGGCGAAGAGGATGCAGGCCGGCGAGGGGGGGTGGCGAGCTCCGGGCGTCGGCGGGCGACGGCAACCTCCTCCGATCCCGATCCAATCGGGGGAGAGGGGGGGAGATATTTTGTGCGGGGGGGATTGTGGGGTGTCGGTGGAGTGGGGCGAGGTGGTGAGTGGATAAGGGGGAGTGGGGGGGAGGCCGGTTGGGCCTACGGCCGAATGGGCCGGCCTGCTGGGCCGAAGCCCAGTGGGGGGCCTCCTCTTTCTTTTTTTTTCTTTTCTGTTGTTTTTTTCCCCTTTGTATTTTCTTTTACTATTTCTTTTCTGTTTTAATTCATTCAAAAGCAGTTAGGCATTTTATAAAAATGTTGTTTACTTCACCATAATTACCGATGCAATAATAGACATAGCCCGAACATTTTATTTTTAATATTTGAAAACTTTTATTGTCGACTTTTAAATTTAAGTTTGAATTTGACACGGTTTCGAATTATCCCGAGATTAGTAACAGTAATCGCAGATGTCATGGCATCATTAGGAGAGTTTTACTGTAGCCAAATTATCCGGGCGTTACAGGGAGGCTAGGTATTTAAACCTTAGGACACACGGTCCCGGACACCCAGTCCTGAACACGCAGCTCAGGACACCCAGTCCTCACCGTATTCCCCTTGAGCTAAGGTCACACAGACCTCGCCCAATCACTCTGGTAAGTCTTCAAGGTAGACTCCCAAACCTTCACAGACTTCGTTCACCGGCAATCCACAATGTCTCTTGGATGCTCAGAACGCGACGCCTAACCAGCTGGAGGATGCACAGTCCTCAAGTGTAATAAGTTTTCAGATCACACAGACAAGAAGACTTAAGTGATGCCCAATTCTCTCTGGCTCTGGGTGGTTAGGGATTTATCCTCGCAAGGAATTCTCTCTCAAAGGCTTCGAGGTGGGTTGCTCTCAAACGACAAAAGCCGTACTCTCAATCTGAGCAGCCAACCGTTTATGGTTGTGGGGGGTGGGCTATTTATAGCCACTTGGCAACCCGACCTGATTTGTCCGAAATGACCCTGGGTCACTCAGGAACTGACACGTGTTCCAACGGTCAGATTTCAAACTCACAGGGCAACTTTACTTGGGCTACAAGCAAAGCTGACTTGTCCGACTCTAGACAAGATTCGCTCTCATAGTCTTCACTCGAAGACATAGGTTTTTGTTTAGGCATCACTTCAGTCATTCTGACTGGTTCTCTTGGACCCCACTTAACAGTACGGTGGTTCCTATGACTCAACACAAAAGAAAAAGAACTACGAAAGATCTAAGTCTTCGAGCTCCATAGGCTTCATGTGGTGTCTTCTCTTGTCATAGTCTTCAATGTGAATATTTTCATTTACCACCGTTGACTTCAATGTCTTCATACATTTTTAGGGGTCCTCTCTGGTAGGAAAACCGAATCAATGAGGGACTTCTACCTGTGTTATCCTGCAATTCTCACAAACACATTAGTCCCTCAACTAGGTTTGTCGTCAACACTCCAAAACCAACTAGGGGTGGCACTAGATGCACTTACACTATGCCCTTTTTGGTGTCTCGCTGCCAAAGGGGGAGAGAGTGTAGGGATTTGCTTCTTGTGTCGTGCTTTGAGTCGTCTTGTGTTTTCTTGTGTGTTCCTTCTTTGGTTTGGTTTGGTGTGAGACCTAAGTCCTATTCATATGGTGTAAGACATATGCTCCCTATCGCTACCTTATTACTTATGTCATTTCAGAGTACTGTAGTTTATTGTGAGATGCATGCTTGTCCTGTTTACTCACTTCTCTCATATATTTTGTGCTTAGTATTGTTGGACTATAAAATATAGGGGGAGTGTTAATCCGAATGTGTGTGTCGTGCCTTCTCTAGGTGCACACATTCTGGGGGAGCCCGTCTATATTTTGTAGTTCTTAGTTTTCTTCGTTTCATCTCTTTTCCTTGCGCAAATCCCTAGTTGTCATTAATCCACCAAAAAGGGGGAGATTGTTACGGCATATCTCTCTCAAGGTAGTTTTGGTGATTGATGACAACATGTTTGCGGACTAATCTTGTGCGTTGAATTATTCATAGATTCTCCCCTGGCACGAGACGCTTTCTTCCTCTCGGAGTGTATTTCAAGATGGTGTAGCTCTTTCGTTTCTTTCTCGGTGGACTAGTTGCGTAGACGGCACCGTACTATCAAGAGGGGGTCCGCTGGGGTTTTGCTTGGGTGGAATCATCACATACACATCAGCTTCTCACCCTCCGAGCTTTTCCTGTCCATTGAAGAGATCTCTCCTATCTTCCTTGTTCTGTCTAGGTCTAAGCGGCAGTACCGCGCACCCAGCGGTAGTACCGCTGAGAAGCCACAAGCGGCAGTACCGCTTCGCAGCGGTAGTACTGCCGTGGCTCCACAACAGTAGTACCGCTAGGGGCCTGGCACCTCCGCCTGGTCCTCAGCTTCCTTGAGAGATCCCTTCTCCCTCTCTCTCGCGCCCCAGCGGTAGTACCGCATTGCCTGCGGTACTACGGCCGAAGGGTCACAAGCGGCAGTACCGCTCCACAGCGGTACTACCGCCCTTGACCCCTCTGCCATAGTACCGCTGGGTAGTATGGCTCCTACCGCCTCGATTCGAGAGGTCTTTTTCTCGTGTCGGGTTTTGCGGCACTAGTCACGGTTGTAGTGGCGGTAGTACCGTTCCAGGAGCGGTAGTACCGCCCTACCACCACGGTAGTACCGCATTTGGGTCCGTTTCCTACTAAGTCTCCTCAGCGCGGCAGTACCGCTGGTTGGTGCGGCAGTACCGTCGCCTGGCGGTAGTACCGCTGGTTGGTGCGGCAGTACCGTCGCCTGGCGGTAGTACCACCCCCTCTCAGCGGTAGTACCACCCTGTGCGGGGCTGGTTGGTGGGGGGCAACGGGATTGTTGCCCCCACTATAAAAGGGAGTCCCCTTCCTCCTTCTCACCTACCTCTTCCTCCTCCAAGCTCCATTCATTGCTCAAGCTCCATTAAATACTCCAAGCTTCATTTCCGCCCGATCTATCTCTCTAGCCAATCAAATTTGTTGATTTGCTCGGGAGTGGTTGAGAAGGCCCCGATCTACACTTCCACCAAGGGATTTTTGATTCCCCCACTCATCCCTAGCGGATCTTGTTACTCTTGGGTGTTTGAGCATCCTAGACGGTTGAGGTCACCTTGGAGCCATATTCCATTGTGGTGAAGCTTCGTGGTCTTGTTGGGAGCCTCCGATTAAGTTGTGGAGATTGCCCCAACCTTGTTTGTAAAGGTTCGGTCGCCGCCTTCAAGGCCACCAATAGTGGAATCACGGCATCTCGCATTGTGTGAGGGCGTGAGGAGAATACGGTGGCCCTAGTGGCTTCTTGGGGAGCATTGTGCCTCCACACCGCTCCAACGGAGACGTACTTCCCCTCAAAAGGAAGGAACTTCGGTAACACATCCTCGTCTCCACCGGATCCACTCTTGGTTATCTCTTACCTTTACTTGTGCAAGCTCTCTATTGTTTCTACCCTTGCTTGCTTGTATGCTTGTTGTTATTGCATCATATAGGTTGCCCACCTAGTTGCACATCTAGACAACCTACTTTGATGCAAAGTTTAATTTGGTAAGGAAAAGCTAAAAATTGGTAGTTGCCTATTCACCCCCCTCTAGTCAACCATATCGATCCTTTCAAAGATGATCTTTTCACTTATTTATTTATGCGCCCCCAGATGCTTTTTCCCGCGTCTTTTTCGCAGAAGGGGCATGCACTTTAGGGCATGCCTCCCAGGGAAAGGAACCCCTAACGGAACTATTTTCCCTGGAAGATGTTTCTTACTAACCATGTAATATAACATAACTAATCGGGCACTTGTCTATTCATGCACTAATGACCCCTACGCCTGGTCTCCATGCATTCCCCGGTTCTTATATAACCGCATGGGAATTCGGACACACTTCGGACCGTCAGGTCCCGAGGCTGAAGCGAAAAGGTCGGCCATGACAAACGATCTACAATCCGGCTAGAAGGCATTATAAATGTCAATTAAATTACATAGTCATTCTGACTGATTGTATTCCTCTTCAATACCATCTAACAGGCTGTCTAATTTACAGTCCTGTTGGGAATACTTTGCGGCCAATTCTACTTGGCCGTATACTAAGCTTACAACGATCTCCTTCCCATCGGGCCCCACAGGACCGACCTCGGCCATGTGGTTGGGGTCAGCCTTTGTGTACCGCGTCTTCACCATGGCCCAGGCCTCCCTAGCGCCTTGACGGCAGGCCGATATCTTCCACAATCGGAAGCGCCGTCGTGCTCCCTTTAGCTTCTCCGCAAGCTCTCCAAAACCTTCGGGCATGGAGATGGATGGCCACAAGGCCTGGGCGACGCCTTGCATCGCCTGCCGAACTCGCTCGAGCAGTTGCGAGAGCTCGGGAAAAAGGTCACCCGTAGAACCGGGCATCTCCTCTGCAGGACGACCTGTTAGCACACCTACAGACATTACTCTGTTAGTCGACTTCCCCGCCGAACTTTTTTTCAAAGGTTCGTTCAAGCACTTACTAAATATGCCGCGCCGAAGCCGCTGATTCTCCTTAACGGAGTCTGACAGCTGGGCACGAACATCTTTCAGGTCGACGCCCAGCTTGGTGTTGGCATCTTAGAGATCGTTCTTCTCCCGCCTCACCTTTGTCAGCACCTTCTCACCAGCCTTCAGCTGGCATAGGAGTTGTTGCCTTTCCGGATTCAATCCGGCGCCATCTGCAATTTCATTTGTCAGATTCACACCCATGACGTGCTTCGCAAAATACTTATCTTTCGAAGCGTATATTACTAGAGGGGGTCTCCTTGGGCTCCCCTGCCGCGGCTAGTGCGGCCTCAAGTTGGGCTTTGCACTCTTCCAGCTCCTGGGACAGTAGGGAATTCTTTTCTGTAAGAACTTGCATAACAAATGATCCTTAAATCATTTATTCTAACTGTTTCAAGTCTCGGGGGCTATTGGTATATATATATATATAATTACCAAAATTTTCTTACCCGTATGTCTTTTACATATTGCTCCGTGGCTCTGGCTAGACCATTTTGAGCGGCACGGAGGTACGCATCTCCCGAATTGAAGGCATCTAATGCCTCTTGGGAGAAACAAGCGTCGCGAAGAATTGCCCGGCGACGCCTGTGGTTCATGGCACTCTCCACCTCAGAGTTGGTGGCAGACAACCTGTCCACATCCTCTGTCGGAGGAGCGTCCGGTGCACGCCTTGTGTTCGCCTCCGCCTCCGGACCAGGCTTTGGAGCCTGGCTGGTGGAGGCGCGATTGGCAGCCTCTCCGGATATAGTCTGGCGAGATATCTTTGTCCTGAAGAGAGCACGAGTGTTAATATGCCTTGAAGGTATAACACCTGAGATGAGGGGGCGCGCCATACCTTTGCGCTGACGCCTCGGTCCGGACTGCACCTCTTTTCTGCCCACGGGGCCCTGCGGCACCCCGTTGGCTTATCGCTGCAGGTTCGGCCTCCCGTCTCAAAAACCTCCCCTGCAAAGCTCGGTTGTAATCAGGAAACTGAAAACACGAGAGGGCGGATCCCTATTCGGGGTACTGGGACTTCGATCTCAGTTACCTGGGAGGCCGGGATTAGCCCTGGGTAATCGGCCGTAATGGCCAGCAAGGCGTTGTCCTTGCTCAATTGATGGAACACTCCATCAATCAGCTCCACAGATAAGTTCGGATCCTCTTGAGAGGCCGGGTCGAGGGACCGTCCTAGGTCCTCGGGTTGTGGAGGAGGGCTGTTTATTTCTTTAACAGCCTGGCGCAGTTCCTGCGTTGAAGTCGTTAGAATGAATATTTAACAATGGGAATATAAAACGGATGGGCAAGTAAATGTGACCGCTTACCCAGCTTGGGGGATTGTACATAGAAAATCCACCCTGTGGGTCGACGCGAAGAAATTCCTCCTCTTCTCCCTTGTACAAAGCGGACAAGGTCTTTGTTAGAGCCGCAACCAAATCCGGCCCCTTACAGCCGTAGCGGGTGGCGTCGTCCTCCCCGTTGAAGTCCCACATGGGGTGGCCTCTATACTGTAGCGGCTGCACCCCTCGCATGATGCATGCGGCCATGACCCAGATCATGGTCAGTCCAGAATGAGCTAACAATCTTATCCGGCCCATCAGGTAAAGAACGTCCTTGTCACTTTCCCTCTGAGGGCTCCGTGGACGCCAACTTAGGCGCTTCTTTAGTGGAGCATTGTCGAACTCATGGAGGCCGATCCGGACAGGATCCGGCAGCGGGACGTCCTCTATGTAAAACCATTCCGAAGGCCAGTCCTCGGACGCCTTCTTTGGGGTTCCGGATAGATATCCGATCCCGGCGATGCGCCACACTTCGGCTCCGCCCACTTGATATATTGACCCCTTCTGAGAACGGGGCACAAGGCAGAATAGCTCTTTCCATAGCCCGAAATGAGCCTCAACACCCAAAAACAGCTCGCAGAGGGCTACGAAGCCCGCGATATGCAATACGGAGGCAGGCATAAGATTGTGTAGCTGGAGGCCATAGAACTCCAGGAGCCCCCGGAGAAACAGATGGATTGGAAATCCGAGCCCTCTAAATAAGGGACAAGGCATACCCACTCTCCTTTGGAGGGATTAGGGACACTCTCCGCTTGCTCTCCACCGTTATAGATGGCAAGACCGGCTCGAACCGGGACCATATAGGCCGGGGGGAGAAATCCCTTGGTCTGGAGCGTCACTAGCTCGCTATGCAGGATGGAGCATCTCTCCCCATATCCAGGCTGAGGGCTGGAAGGGCGAAAGGAGGAGTTGCGACGGCTGGCCATGGTGGAATGGACCTTTGTCGGATGCGCTCTGATGAACACTCGCGAAGGGGAGAAGGTGTGGTTTGAATCTAAATCCTCATCCCCTTAAATGGGCGGCTCATTTACGCGGCTAGGGGTGTGGATGTAAAAACGCTCAGACTTTTCATATTCGTTTGACACGTGGGAGATGGCCATTATTGGGCGTAGAAGCCAAGGAGCGCAACATTTACAAGAAATCAGACTTTATTCAACAGGTACACGGAATTTGGAGGAGAACCCGCCTTGCAATGCCGAAGACAATCTGCGCGCCGGACTCATCGTCATTGAAGCCTGATTCGGGGGCTACTGAGGGAGTCCTGGATTAGGGGGTGTTCGGATAGCCGGACTATACCTTCAGCCGGACTCCTGAACTATGAAGATACAAGATTGAAGACTTCGTCCCGTGTCCGGAAGGGGCTTTCCTTGGCGTGGAAGGCAAGCTTGGCGATACGGATAGGTAGATCTCCTACCATTGTAACCGACTCTATGTAACCCTCACCCTCTCCGGTGTCTATATAAACCGGAGGGTTTTAGTCCGTAGGACACAACAATCATACCATAGGCTAGCTTCTAGGGTTTAGCCTCTCCGATCTCGTGGTAGATCTACTCTTGTACTACCCATATCATCAATATTAATCAAGCAGGACGTAGGGTTTTACCTCCATCAAGAGGGCCCGAACCTGGGTAAAACTTCGTGTCCCTTGCCTCCTGTTACCATCCGGCCTAGACGCACAGATCTGGACCCCTACCCGAGATCCGCCGGTTTTGACACCGACAGCGGCGATCCCTCCGGCGCAAGGCAAGGATGGTGGTGTGGCAGCAACCAACGCGTTCCGGTGTCAAGCAGAGGAGGAGGAGGGGGGGTGCTTCACCCAGGCATTCTGGCGCCAAGCGGAGGGGGCCGGCGGCACAATGCTCCCTCCAGTGCTAGAGGAGGAGGGTGGCGGGGTGGTCGCCCTGGTCGGCTCGGGTGGCTCCGACAACACATCTTCAATCTTCTCCTCTCCGGCGACGGCTAGGCCGACGAATGTCATTTCAAATGGGGTAGCACCGTTGGATGCGCTGCGCGTGTCCGTGTGTCCGTTTGGCGACCCAAGCGAACACAAAAAAGGATTATTTTGTGTTGGTTTGGGTCTCTTGGTTGGAGTTGCCCTAATGTTGTGACTGACTGGTTAATTTTCCAGCAGACGTAGAAGACATAGAGAGCTACAGTACAAACGCAAAGTGCGGAGCACGAGCGTACCGAAAGAGCCCTAGCAGTAGCTTCCGTTGCGATCGGGCAGTACGCGCGTACGTACGTGCTCCATCAATCCGCCAACTGGAGTAGATGCAAAGCGATGAATACTCCGCCCGCCCGTCCGTCCATCCGTCCGTCGTGGCCTGGCGTCAGTGATCAATCAACGCCGGGCGTCAGGGCGGGGGTTAAATGCGGACGTGCGCGCGGCATGATTCCGAACTGGCCCGGATCCCGGCAAGAATAATGAGCGCACTGTGCACCACTAATACTCCTACTACTCTAGTATCCGGCCTCTGGCCGTAGCGAGGACGCACGCACCCGCCGTTCACGTGGGCGACGTCGACGCGCACGGGCGCGGCCGCCGGAGGTCGCCACGACGCGCCAGTGGATCCGCCTCCGCCACCTGACACCGCTTTATTTACTCCCTAGGCTCCCACTCTGCCGAGTTTTAAAAAAGGTCAGAGCTAGGCGATCTCCCCGTGGCCACACGATCGGCACCGCTTCGGATCCTCTCTCGCTGTCCCGGCTCTTATTTCTAGCCAGGAGCTCTGCGGCGGTGCTCGGCCTCTGAGCTCTGCGTGCCCGCCAGCGCCCATATCGGTGTGCGTATGAAATCTGCAGGCTGCAGCGCCCGCGGTGGACGAAATTAAATCACAGAATAAACTGTCCGTAAAACTATTCCACACAGCTAACTTTTTTATGTGACGCCCGACATCAAGACGTCACATTACAATGTACAACATCTCACAGATAACAGATAGACGCTACACGCCTAGCCAGCGTTGCATCCCAGACTGCCTAAAAATTGCTAAGTCATTGAGCAGAGCCTAAGAGCTAGGCGCTGCACTGTATAGTGTGGCGCCTAGCTCTCAGGCACTGTACTAGTGGTTGCACTATAAAATGAAACAACCACTAGTGCAACGCCTAGAAACTAGCTCTCAGGCGCTGCACACTGACTTAGTAATTTTCGGATCACACGGGTGCGACGCTGGCCAGGCGTGTAGCGCCTACCTGTGAGGTTGCACGGTGTAGTGTTGCGCCTTCGTGTCAAGCGTCACACAAAAAGGTCAACCTTGTGAAATAGTTTCACGGACAGTTCATTCTATAATTTGATTTCGTCCATAGGTCAAATTTGTCAATTTTGCCGCCCGCGGTAGGAATTATTTGTCCCCATGCACTCTTTTGGTTCATTGCCGTCAGCGCCGGCGCGCTCTGCCAGCCGCTGCAAAACGAGATTATTGGGTTTCTTGGATTTGTTTTGGAGATAAGTTTCTTTGATCGTGTTTTGTGATAGGGATTAACTGAAACCATCAAGCGGAAGTTGTCAAGTTGGGCACGATGATGGCATGATGCAGCATCTGGGTGCAGGGCATGAAGTTAATGGCCGGTGTGGATGAGCAGCAGGGTTCATGACAAACGCACGCACTGATAATGAATTCTCAATAGTAGAGAAGTTTACACTTTGCAGAAGCAGGTATTGATAAAATCAGTAGCATTAAATGGTTACCACGCCGCTGGACCCCCATCCTGACCCACGTTTAACCGCAGCATTTTGGGGCAGAACTAACATAAATCAACTTGGGCCGGACTGGTACTCCACTCCCTCTTGGCATCAATATAGTGCTATAGTGAACTTGTGAGGTGAAAACCGTTGCTAAACTGTGATACCAGTCCGCCAGAGTTACCCGCAGTTAAAAGAAACTGTAATGCGCACTACCCACTCGTTGGTAGGAGGAACACAGCGTCAGCTTCTCGCTCATGTGGCCGTTGAATCCAACGAAAATGCCAGTCTCACACACGTGCATTATGTCTAAACAAGCAAAGCTAGGAAGCAAACGCATAAGATTCCCAGTTACAAACACACAACGCATAACAAAGAGTGGAAGAGAAGAGAAAGAAATCAACGACACCTAGCCAGACTGCGCCACTAACTATAGTGGTAGCAGCGCAATTCTTGGCGCCTCGCCACATGCTCGGCACCGCACAACACGGGAAACTATACTAGCTAGTAGCTACGACGACGACGTCCGACCGACACAAACCACAGTTCAGCGCGTGCACGGCCTGCGGTCATATCATATGTCCACGGCGATGTCGGCCGTGGTGGCGGCCGGGGGTGCCGCGGCGGGCGGAGCGGCGGTGGGGGCGTCGGCCGAGGCTGCGCCAGCGCCGGCGCCGGCGGCCATGGCGACCAGCATCTGGCGGAGGCCGCGCGCGTACTCGAGCAGGCGGTCGATGGAGGGGATGGTCTCCCTCACCTCGTCCTGCGCCTCGAAGTCGCGCAGCCAGGCGTGGAAGAGCGGGAACGCCTCGGCGTCCACCAGCTGCACGCCGGTGACCTCCTCGAAGACGGCCAGCCAGTAGGAGCCGCAGCCCAGGACGACGTCCAGGAAGCCGACCTCGTCGCCGCCGAAGAAGCGCCGGCCCTTGAACGCCCCCTCCCGCAGCTCCGCCTCGATCAGCACCAGGTTCTCGTGCACGTGCCGCACCGCCGCCTCCTGCTCCTCCCCCGTGGACGCGAACACCGCCCCCACCGCCGGCCCAAGCTGCATTCCACAGAAACAGGTCAGCCATGTTCCACGGGCGTCAGAGAATCATCACGAGCACCGCGTGCGCGTGTATGCATACCTTGTCGTCGCCGAAGTGGCACCAGAAGCGAGCGACGGCGCGGTCGAAGGCGTCGGCGGGGAGGAGCTGGCGGGAGGCCGGGAAGGCGTCGTCGAGGTACTGGAGGATGATGACGGACTCGGCGAGGGAGCGGCCGTCGTGGACGAGCACGGGGACCTTCTTGTAGACGGGGTTGAGGCGCAGCAGCGCGTCGCTCTTATTGCCGAGGTCCTCCTCCGCGTACTCGAAGGCGAGCCCCTTGAGCCGCATGGCCAGCTGCACGCGGTGCGTGTACGAGCTCGCCCACGACCCGAACAGCTTCAGCTGCAGCTGCGCCGCCGCGCCAGCGTCAACGTTCTCCGCCGCCTTCTCCATGGCCGGCTACGTGAAAGTAAGGAAGGAAGGACTCCGGTCGATCTTAGGATGCTCGGATGATGTTTGTATTGTTGCTTGCAGTGGAGTGGAGTGGAGTGAGATTCTTTTTGGTGTGTGGCTTGGAGCTAGGGTGGGAGAGGGTTTATATAGAGCGGGAGGGTGGTAGGTGGGCCCCACACGTAAGTGAGGTGGTCGGGTGGGCCCGGGATGTCAGCTGGATGGGGTTTAGCGCGCCGGAGAAGGACGGTGTGTGTGGGTGGAGACGGCGAGGGGCGGTGGGCCGGGGAGGCTTCCCCGGCAAGGTACACAGAGCGGTGCTGGCTGGCTCGTAGTCGTCGTCGACTTTCTACTCACTGAGAAGTGTGAACCTGCTTACTGCTTAGTAATTACAGTGCTTTACTTTTACTGTAGTGATTTGTTTATCCGGTCGGTGAAAAGAAGTTGTCACGGGGAGGATCATGGCGAGCTGGACCAGCGGTGCGACAGTCACAACAGAGAAGTCTCCGCTAGCTTTTGCCTCGCAGCTCTGGTGGATTTGCGTCTGCATTACCGAGTCAAAAGCAGGCGCGTTGATCGAGAGCTCTCGACTTGCTCCCCAATACTGCTCGCTGGCTTGCGGCACAATCCGGCCAGGTCGGTAGTCTGGCCTCCGTGGAGAGAATGGTGGGGAGAGTTGAACTTTCACGGCGTGATGATCACTGTGCAATGCACTGCATCAAGATGGTGAAATATGAGAGATGATAGTGTAGACAAAGCCAGCAGGTCGTGAGAAAGCCTGGTCAAAGCGTGTTTACATAAGATAAGAAAACCCGAGCCTTGGTCGATGCGCCCTGGCTAATACTATGTTTGCGACCAAACCGGAAAGGGATCTCGCGGTGCGTTTGACTGAAGACCACCTGCGCTCTAGAACTAGCCCGGCCGGCCGGCAAGAAGCATTTATTGTCCCGCCGGGATGCATCTCTACCGTCGTTCGTACTTCGTAGTCACAGTTCTCTTCTGTTTAACCAAAAAAAAATTGTAACCCGACGCGCCATGCTTTTGCCGATGGTTTCATTGTGCGAGGACTGTGCGTACACAGCGCGGAGGGGACCTGACCTGACCGTGGCATGGGCGATGGCAAAAGAGAAGGAAGGAGGCGACCGGGGCGGGGCTGTGGATGGTGAAAGGCAGCAACAGCAGCCGGGGCAAGACGGCACGACCAAAAGTCCCCCGTTCCTTGGAAGCGTTTCCATCAGCTGCTGCTGCTGTGCTGCCGACGCTGTGCGCGCGCGCTGTCGCGCTTTTCTCGCGTGTCGTGGGCTCGGGCTCGTGCCACGCTCTGGCCTAATTTCCATGTACTACATTTCTCACAGCGCCACCATCAATGAGGCTGCACTATACCGGTCTGCTTGCTGGTGGTGCACGGCGGTTTATCCGGCCGGCATGCGTCCCTGTCCACGACAAGAACACTATCACCCTGGCTATTCGCAAACAGTCTTGCCGACTGAGACTTCAATGCTATATCCGTGAAATCTATGCATTGAGATTCGTGCAATTCTTCTTTTTTCTTTTTCTCTCTAGCATGTTATGTCACTTGACCGAGACTTGGTTAAATCTCAGTCGACTGAGATCTAGCCACATTCATTCGCAAAAGCAAGGAATAAATGCAGAGGAGATGAGATTTGAACGGACTCAATATGGCGGAGGACTTTAGATATACGATTCGCTGCCGGTTCATCTGTGTCCGGTGAACAGTAAAATAAAAAATGAGCAGAAAATTGTGAAAGATCTAAGTTGTTTTTGGATGCAAGATGTTTCAGTGCGCCGGGTGCATGCAAAATTTCATGGGTAAATGACATTAAAGAGGCTCGTGGCAAAAAGGACAAAATAAGCACTGAAAATTGTTGTTTTCAAAAGTTTCTCACAAGTCTGAATTTCGTCTTTTTTGCTGAGAGCTAATAAAATGTCCAAACTCCATGAAATTTGGCACGGACTTCACGGACATGAGCATCTTGCATCATTTTCTTTTACTATTTCTAACGGACTTCACGGACATGAGCATTTTGCATCATTTTTTTTACTATCTCTAATGATTTTATTGTTCACTCGTGGGTGTAGATGTACCCGAGAGCCGAGAGCCGAGATGCCGCTTCCAGAGGGTTCCCTTGAGTTTTTCATCGTCGGCACCCATTTTAGTGTTAGTCCATGGTTTTCTATGGATTTCACGACCGACGTGAACTCGTACATTTTTTACCAGTCACTTGGTTTTCTATGCTAATGAAATTCTGCAAATCTTAAAACCACATTCGACATACGGGGCATGAAAAAAAATGATTGAGGATAAATAATGTCAACATAAGGTGAGTTGCTTCACATATTTTTGTAGAATAAGAAAAGAAAGCAACAACTTATTTGTTCTTCCATACAAATTTGTCCTCGTGAATCCGTGATCAAGCTGAGCTAATAAGGTAAGCGGTGCGTTTCTCCTGATAAATTTTTGCCACTTAAGATTGTCAGAGTTAGGTTAACTGTACCTGAAACATAAGGGGCAAGATGCCATAGAAAGGAGAGCGTGCTAGAGAAGAAATTCACACCACGACACAAAATCTAGCCCTCTCTTCTCTCTCCCTCTCTCTCTCTCTCAAACACACACATTGACAAGTATTTCCTTCGTCCCGAATTAATTACCATAGAAATGAATAAAAATTTCTGTATCTAGAACTAACAATATGTCCAAATACATTCATTTTGAAAAATAATTTGTGACGAAGGGTAATTTTATTTTGTTGTGCTTCTCCCCATCTTGACGTCGGTGTGCACGCTGGTAGGAGAAAGCAGCCGTCCTAAACAACATCCCTCGAGAAGTTGTTGCATAATCTGAGAGTGAGAGACGATAAGATTTTGGGGCAGCATCTCAGCGTGATTTCTCGTGTAATCGAATACTTCATCTATGGTAACTTCTCTGATCAGCTATTAAGCTACCACCATTTCACCAATCAGGTCAGGCTCGACTAGAACCACCTTCCACACACACACACACACGCACGCACACACGCACACACACACATGCACGCGCACACAAACGCACATATAAGAGACGGATCAAGGAGAGGACGTCACCTTGAATTCTATAACATGAATCTTGAAGCCACCCAAGACACAATATTTGAAGTCTGTTTGAGATTGCTTTGTTTTCTAAAATTCATCTCCGTTTCAGAAAACACAAGCCAAACGAGATAGCTTAATGATATGCGGCTTCGTAAAAAAACTACAATTAGGGGTACAACTTTTAGTTTTTTATAAAAAAAATTCACTGGATGCTTCAATAAGCTCTAGAAACTGGAGTTGAGGAAATTTACCTATCATTATCACAAGTAAGTGGATACCCCTTTTCCTAACAGAATTTTGCCACTTAAGATTGTAGGAGTTAGGTTAACTATACCTGAAACATAAGGGGCAAGATGCCATAAAAAGGGGAGCGTGCTAGAGGAGAAACTCACACCACGACACAAAATCTAGCCCTCTCTTCTCTCTTACACAAAGAAACTCATTGACAAGTATTTCCTCCGTCCCGATTAATTATCGTAGAAATAAATAGAAATTTATGTATCTAGAATTAAAAATATATCCATATACATCCAGCTTTACAAATAATTTGTGACGAAGGGTAATTTTATTTTGTTGCGCTTCTTCCCACCTTGACGTTGGTGTGCACACTAGTACTCCCTCCATTCCAAAATATAGTGCGCCCACACTTTTCGAGGTCCAACTTTGATCATAAATTTAACCAACGAGACCAACTGCAGCGGGAGAAAAATTATATAATTGAAAACTTCTTTCGAATACGAATTCACTGATATAATTTTTGCCCCCGTCACAATCGGTCTTGGTATTTAAATTTACGGTTAAATTTGAAATACGTGGATAGAGAAAGCACTACATTGTGAAATGAAGAGAGTATGAAAAAGCAGCCCTCGTAAACAATATCCCTTGAGAAGTTATTGAATCGACTGAGAGTGAGCGACAATAAGATTTTGGGGCAACATCTCAGCGTGATTTCTCGTGTGATCGAATACTTCATCTATGGTAACTTCTCCGATCAGCTATTAAGCTACCACCACTTCACTGATCAGGCCAGACTCGGTTACGACCACCCTCCAGACACACGCGCGTGCAGATGCACACGCACACAAGCGCGCACGCGCGCGTGCACACACACACACACAAGAGACGGATCAAGGACATGACATCACCTTGAATTCTATCACATGAATCTCAAAGCCACTCAAGACACAATATTAAAACACCTTGTACCTTTTCTTTATTGATGAAAGCACGGTACTGCCAACAGATAACGATAAACTACATGGATGCGACTAGATCTCAGTCCAGTAAATCTTAGCAAGTTGCCGAACATATAAAAAAAGGAAAATGTTTAAAAGAGAATTTTGCATGGATCTCCGTTCGATGTATGATCTCATGAATAAAACATCGACAGGGACTTGGTTAAGTCTCCATCAACTGAGATTTAGCAATCTCGAAACTACAAAGGTACAATGGACTCTAGTTTGAATGAAAAGATACTCCAAAATCAAATTGGAAAGGCCATTCCTTGCAGAGAAAGATATTCAACCCCATGTCCATCTGCCATCGCCCATTGGTGCGCCTCATCCAAGTTGAAGCAGTTGATCCATTTTTCAGAAAGATGTTGATGGGAGTTGGCGAGCACTCTTGAAATAAGTTTTCGCCCCGCTTTATAGATAAAGCAACAATCGAACAAAGTACATGGTCAAATGATACGATGTGGTGAAGTGGCCCTCTTACCAAGCTGATCCCAAGATAATCGGATCACGCACATTACACTACCGGAATATAACACAGGACGATATGCAAACAACGCCAGACTACTCCCTAATACACCTAAGCTCTACGGTAACGCCCCCAGGAGGGAGAATGGCGCAAAGAGTCGTCGCTGCTAAGTCCGCAATGGACAAGGTCTTCACCCGGAACCTGAACACGAAGATGGTCACCTCGACGACCTCTTCAAGAAGATAGTGGCGCCCACGGGTGTCACCTCGTCGGTGCCAATGCGCAGGGCTTTCCTCCGGTAGCTCCCGCATGTCGGTACGGGGTCTTCAGGAGAGCGAGACGAGTACAAATCCTAGATCCGGATCGAGGCGCCACCACTGTCAGAGACAAAGATCGCACTCGAGCCACCCGTCACTATGCATCTCGCTGCCCACACGACCAAGAGATATAGTCACCACCGCCGTCATGGTGCTCACAGGAGAGCAAACCATGCAGACCGCTTTCCAGGGCTGCCGCCCCGGCATCCATGCCACGAGACATCGCCAACCACCAAATTCACAACATAGACCGTGATAGGAGAAGCCCAGCATCAGTCCCCGAGCCCGGGTCGGCGCCGCCATTGTAGGGGCGCCCACGCGTGCGACCCGCTTTAATCTCGCTGGACCAGGGGGTATGACCCAATGATTGCCGACGGCCATCATCAAGCCCACAGCTCAGATGACGCCAAATCCACGACCTTTAGCGTCGATCCAACAATCAACCAGCGTTGTATCGACCACCACTGCCACAATCCTTCACTAACGCCATAACGTGCATACGCCCCGCAATCCACCCGCAACCTCCAGCATTGGACTGACCGGAGACGACCTAGAGCCGAGAAGCTCATGCGAGGAGCAACTAACCCCCGGCTGGAGGATCATGTCAAACTCCCGCACCGGTGGCCAGTCCATAACGCCGGCCCACTACCAGCCATCACACTCGGGAAAGGTGGGTGTTGCCCCATATCTCTACTCCTATAAAAATCATAGTTGGTGATGATGGTGTGCCTGCCATCTATCATTTTTGACCGTCTGATCTACATCCGAGGCATAGGAGCAACTCCACTTCACGTTTACAAAGAAACCCCTCATTCTCTTCCTCCATCTCCATCTAGTCCCGCCTTATCCACTCAGCCAAGCAATCGACCCTTCTGCAAAAAAGTGGAATCGAAGTGGCAGCGGCCGCTGCCGCTCTGCACACCACCAGCGTCGTCCGCTCCCAACTACTCTCTGCCCCAGCAACCTAACCGCCCACACCCACATCCACCTTCCTCCCCATCATCTCTTCCTCCCCCTAGCTCGTCTCCTACAATGCCGACATCGACAAGTACGCCACCGACGACGTCCATTCGCCGAGTCTGCAACGCGTCTCTTGCCTACTCCTTTGATGCAGCAGACCGACGTCCAACACCTCTCCCTTGTCATCGCCATCTCCTCCTCCCCCTTCCCCTTCTCCTTCATCGCCTACATCGACAAGTTCGCTGTCGGTGCTGTCCGTCCTTGGAGTCCGTGAGGACTCTCCTGCTTCCTCATCCAAGGCTCTAATGCAGCAGTTCCGCCGCCCACCACCTCCCCCTCTCCTCGCCGACCTCCACATATGCTGCTACTCACTATGCATCCTCGGCAACGGTGTTGCCACGTAGTAGTCCCTCCCGGCAGAAGCGCTCCACGGCCATCCCCTTCGAGTAAGCGTTGCTCCCCTAGAACCTCTATGTCGTCTACAACTGGTCTCTCCTCCCACATAAGTCCTCTGTTCCATTACTTGCACACCTTGCTGCTATCCCCATCTCGATTGGAAGCCCTCAACCTGGCAGAAGAGATTTTTCTGAATTGATTGAAGTACTCGACCATGTTTGGGGTTAGATAACAGTATCCGATGTACTACATGGTCTATAAATATCAGGTTCATAATTTCTGCATCTTTTCTGTTCGGGCCTTTGAACGGTAACTAGATATCCAGCAAAGCACCAGCCAGCACACAAAGGCTGGTTTGATCTATTTCAGTTATGTAGTTCATCCGTTACAACTTACAAGTGCACCTAAGAAAAAAAGAAGCACCGGGTGCTTTTGACATTAACTCTGGGTGAATATCTGGGCTTGCAATGATTCAGCTCTTGGGGTTCTCATAGTTCTAGATTTTTCTTCCTAAGCACTTGGTGGAGTTGTACCTTCTAGTTAGATCACCGTCCATGCTTGCATGAAGTTCTCCTTCAAGGTGTGCTTCAAGAAGGTCCAGGGGTCCTCCATGCAGCCCCTGAGACCCCAATTGAATTGGATGTTCATGGAGTCAGTGTGGTCTAATCGGCAAAACATTGCTGCTAGGTATTTCATCTGGTGTGTTTTTTGGTGATTTTTGGTGTGGAGAACGAGTTGCAAGTTTGATTCAGAATCACATGCTCTGTTCCTTTCACACTTCCCTACATGTGTAGTACTGCACTACCATGTTTCTCTCATTGCATGAGTGCGGTTAGCCAGGTACTGATTGTAAAAAATCATTGGTACATATCTATGCAGTTTGTTTATTTTGGCCAAGACAATCATAAGTTTTTGAGCATATTCTTCATAAAGCCATGCTCATAGTTTTGATGGTGAATGTTACAAGTTACAGATTGAAGTCTATTTCCAATACAAAATGTGACAGCATGTTTTATCTGCTCAAATTATGTTCGGTTATGCATGAATCTATTACCTAGGTTTCGGGCTCTTTGGAGAGATAATACCCCTACTCCTGCATGTCTGTGTATATGTGATATATCTGATACAGAATCGCTCCTGGAGTTGTATCTGAAAGCAGTGCCACAAGCATCTGGTTTCGTATATATGTGGGTGGCCGGATGAACATGCAACCCTTAGTGGCTGAATGGCTTGTGGCTGGGCATGAGCATGTGTGCATGCGTGAGCCCCTCCTGGATGGATGAATGGCTAGCTTATATGGGATTGGGGTAACTTAGGAAGTAAGCTATGTAGGCATGGTAGCTAGCTAGCTAGAGGCACCATGGGGTGTCATGCTTGTCCTCTGGGTCGCTTCATAAATAGTGCCCAGGGACAAGTGACATTGTACATGATGGCTGGGGTGATGCGTGCACAGTGCCGGGTACGGTCGTCTCGTCGGGGTCACGTCGCGCTACAGTTGACTTCGGGCAGCCGGCTGGTTGGCGCAGTCAGCAGCCGACAGCCGGCCGGGTGGAGCAGTCGGATGGGGAGCCGGCAGGAGCGGCCGAGCTACAGTTGACTTCGGGGCAGCCGGCTAGTTGGCGCAGTCGGCAGCCAGTAGCCGGCCGGGTGGAGCAGTCGGCAGACGGCAGCCGACCGGGCTGCAGTTGACTTTGGGTAGCCGGCTGGTTGGCGCAGTCGGCAGCCGACCGGGTGGAGCAGTCAGCAGCCGGCAGTCGGCCGGGTGAAGCAGTCGGACGGGAAGCCGGCAGGAATGGCCGGGCAGTCGGATTGAGGGGCTTTGCTAGCCCCGATGTCTTGAAATGTTGTCTTGCCGTCTTCGGGGTACCCGTGGTCAATTACTTCAGCACTTCCCATGGAGGCTACCAGCGGGAGGACCGCCATGAGTATGCCTGGATGTTGCAGGCAGAGAGGATTTCTGCCGGTAGCGAACTACTCCTTCCCCGTGGATCCGATGCCTAACTGCCAATAGAAGACGGGCATGTATGTCTGTCATGGATTCTTTTTAAGTTTACTTCCTGTTCGATTAGGTGTGTATTTCGCGAGATAAGCTCGTTCTAATGTGTCCCTGATGTTGACTTTGATTTTTCCTGCAGATTTCAGGATAGAAGGCAGCTTCGCAAAGGGTCAATGACGAGCATGATGAGGCCATTGCATCTATTCTTCTGTTAGTTTGTTTCAAATAAATGAAACTAATTTATCTTAGTATATGTCTGCAAAGAAATTAGTCGTGTAGTAGGCTTCAGTGAAGATTACTGATCTAGGACCGCATGTATGTTCACGAACAATTTTCTATTGCTGTGATTGAATGGCTTATCTCTGTAATTTCGGCAAACTTCATGTCACCATGCGACTAATGTTTTTGCTCAGAATTCTTTTCTGTTTGCGTGGTGCCAAACTTCTAATAGAAGACGAGATGTCTTGTTGAACAACACCACAATTGCATTGTTGTAAGTTATTTAGGGTTTTCCCAGTTGCATAAAACCTGGAGTAAGAACAGGTCTAGTACTAATTTTGTGTCTGTGTGGATGTACTAAATTTGTGTCTGTTGGCAAGTTTTGTATTATGCCCTAAACAAAGTTTGTGGTTTCCTGCAACTTGCAGTATTGGGCAAGTTCTGGATAGAGTGAGCAATGAGAAAGGTGAGTAGGGAAAACAACAAGTCTTCTGGCGAGGCGAAGATGGAGAAGGAAATGTTTGGCTTCGATGACACGGTTTAGTTTGATCGGGCTTAATATGTATAGATCAACAATATAACATCGCATCTTTACTGTCTATAGCAACATATGTGTTCTTCACTATAAGTTAAATCCACCTAGATGAAAAAGGAAATGTTTGGCTTCGATTACACGGTTTATCGATTGGATACCATATGTTTGATCATGCTTAATATGTACACATCAACTATAACATTGTTCAATCAATGTGTCGGTATTTTTTTAATTGTCTATAGCAACATATAAGTTCCTCACTATAACTTAAATCTACAAATCTTGTGTGACCCCGTAGCGTAGCACGGGCATCCTACTAGTCAGAACTAGACAACCCAGATCTAGACGGGGGCCCGCTCTTGGTAGCCGGTAACTCCAACCGCCGAGCAGCCACACTCGTGTCAGCCCCGCCCTCCAATGGATCCTCATACCATGCCCCGCCACCACAGAATAAAGCCAAGACCTCCACCCAACGGCCACGACCTTTCCTCTGTATGCACGTAGAGGGTTCGCCACCACCAGCCCACCACTACCGCCAGCATCTGCCGGCCCGTGCCGTCCTCAGCTAGCAGCCCATGCCGGCCGAGCGAGTGCCAGATCTGGATCCAGGTCAAGCCATCACGAGGGCGTCCAGCCGAGCTAGACCACAAGGCCCCCATGCTCACAGCGTGCCTGCTTCACCGCCACTTAGCCGCCGCGGCCCCGACGCATCACCGCACACTGACCGTCGCCGCCATGCCCCATTCCAGGCACGACGTCCTCGTCATGCGTCCATGCTCCACATTGTGACCAACTGCTAGAGGAGGAAGAGAGATCCCCGCCACCACCAATGCCAGCCGGGCTTTGTAGGGTGGCAAGGTGGAGGGGCTGGGAGCAGGGGCCTGGGATGGGTGGCAGCTAGGGTTCGCATGGCCTCTCATGGGAGAGGCACGGGACGAACGAGCATGTTCTTTTTTTTCCGTTGGCAATCAGTTGGCGAGCGCTCGAGATTGTTGCATATAGATTAGTTGAAATTGCTTAATACGAGTACGTCCGCACACATGTTGTTATTGGTTAGCAAACAATTTTAGGGCATCTTCAAGGCGGACCCGGATTCCTCCCGCAGCCATCCGGAGCGCGCTGTCTGGACCGTGGAAGCCATCCAACGCGGTCCTGTATCGGTTTGCGGGTTGGTCCGGACGCGATTTCTCCCACAAATCAGGGACAAATGATACGTCTCCAACATTTCTATAATTTATGAAGTATTCATGCCATGTTTAGAAAAAATTTATATGATTTTGGCATGATTGGAATGGAACTCATTCGGACTGACGATGTTTTCAGCAGAACTACCGTGGTGTTGTTTTTTGTGCAGAAATAAAAGTTCTCCAAATGCAGCGAAACTTTTTGATGATTTTTTTATACAAAAGAGGCACTAGAAGCTTTGTGGGAGGACCATGAGGGAAAGGAGGTGGCCATTAGGCACCAAGGCGCGCCACCCCCCTCTAGTGCGCCCTGGTGGGTAGTGGGCCCCTCGAAACCCATCTTAACATGAGACCGACGCCAAAAAATCATATATATTCATAAACCCCTAGAAATAACCCTAAATCAGATGTTCCACCGTCGCAAGCCTCTGTATCCACGAAAACTCAATCGGGAGCACGTTCCGGCACGCTGCCGAAGGGGGAAATCATCACCGGAGGCCATCTTCATCATCCCAGCGGCCAACATGATGAGGAGGGAGTAGTCCAGCCTCGGGGCTGAGGGTTTGTACCAGTAGCTTTGTGTTTGATATCTCCCTCTCTCTCGTCTTCTTGGTTTGGCATGATCTTGATGTATCACGTTCTTTGTTAATATAGTCGGATCATATGGTGTTTCTCCCTCTGTATCTTGTTGCGATGACTTGGGTTTTTAACTTTGAGGTTTCACTTTTATAGGATTGAATACTTTATGGATTTGAGAACACTTGATGTATGTCTTGCATATGAATACCCGTGGAGACAATGGGGTATTATATTGATTCACTTGATGTATGTTTTGGCACTCAACTCACGGATTCTCAAGGTGACATTGGGGTAATCTATGATAGGGCTTGATGCACTGCTACCTCTTGAGCATGCGTTGGTTTTCCCTTGAAGAGGAAAGGGTGATGCAGCAAAGTAGCGTAAGTATTTCCCTCAGTTTTTAAGAACCAAGGTATCAATCCATTAGGAGACTACACGCAAATTGCCTAGTACCTGCACAAACAATCAAGAACCTGCAACCAATGCGATAAAGGGGTTGTCAATCCCTTCACGGCCACTTGCAAAAGTGAGATCTGATAGAGATAATAAGATAAATATTTTTGGTATTGTATATATTGGAAAGTAAAGATTGCAAAATAAATGGCGGCAAGTTGACGGGAAACTAATATCATGTAAAATAGACCCGGGGGCCATAGGTTTCACTAGTGGCTTCTCTCATGATAGCACATATTACGGTGGGTGAAAGAATTACTTCCGAGCAATTGATAGAAAAGCACATACTTATGAGAATATCTAGGCATGATCATGAACATAGGCATCATGTCCGTGTCAAGTAGACCGAAACGATTCTGCATCTACTACTATTACTCCACACATCGACCGCTATCCAGCATGCATCTAGAGTATTAAGTCCATAAGAACAGAGTAACGCATTAGGCAAGATGACATGATGTAGAGGGATAAACTCAAGCAATATGATATAAACCCCTCTTTTTATCCTCGATGGCAACAATACAATACGTGCCTTGCTGCCCCTGCTGTCACTGGGAAAGGACACCGCGAGATTGAACCCAAAGCTAAGCACTTCTCCCATTGCAAGAAAGATCAATCTAGTAGGCCAAACTAAACCGATAATTCGAAGAGACTTGCAAAGATATCAAATCATGCATATAAGAATTCAGAGAAGAACCAAATATTGTTCATAGATAATCTTGATCATAAACCCACAATTCATCGGATCTCGGCAAACACACCGCAAAAAGTATTACATCGAATTATCTCCAAGAACATCGAGAAGAACTTTGTATTGGGAACCAAAGAGAGAGAATAAGCCATCTAGCTAATAACTATGGACCCAAAGGTCTGTGGTAAACTACTCACACATCATCAGAGAGGCTACGGTGTTGATGTAGAAGCCCTCCGTGATCGAATCCCCCTCCGGTAGATCGCCGGAAAAGGCCCCAAGATGGGATCTCACGGGTACACAAGGTTGCGGCGGTGGAAAAGTGGTTTCGTGGCTCCCCTGAATGTTTTCAGGGTATAAGAGTATATATAGGCGAAAGAAGTACGTCGGTGGAGTTCCGTGGGGCCAGCGAGGGTGGGGGGCATGCCTACCCCCCTGGGCGCGCCCCCTGCCTCATGGAAGCTTCGCGGACTTTCGTACTTGTACTCCAAGTCCCCTGGGTTGCGTTTGTTCCAAGAAAGATCCTCGCGAAAGTTTCATTCTGTTTGGATTCTGTTTGATATTTCTTTTCCACGGAACACTGAAATAGGCAAAAAAACATCAATTTGCACTGGGCCTTCGGTAAATAGGTTAGTCCCCAAAATAATATAAAAGTGCATATTAAAGCCCATTAAACATCCAAAACAGATAATATAATAGAATGGAACAATAAAAAATTATAGATACCTTGGAGACGTATCAAGCACCCTCAAGCTTAATTCCTGCTTGTCGTCGAGTACGTAAATGATAAAAATAGAATTTTTGATGTGGAATGCTACCTAACATAATTTTCAATGTAATTTTCTCTATTGTGGCATGAATGTTCAGATTCGAAAAACTAAAGACAAAAGTTTAATATTGACATAAAAACAACAATACTTCAAGCATACTAACCAAGCAATTATGTCTTCTCAAAATAACCTAGCCAAAGAAAGCTCAGCCCTACAAAATCATATAGTTTGGTCATGCTTCATTTTCGTCACACAAAATGCTATCATCATGCACAACCCCGATGACAAGCCAATCAATTGTTTCATATTTTAGTATTCTCAACCTTTTTCAACTTTCACGCAATATATGAGCGCGAGCCATGGACATAGCACCATGGGTGGAATAGAATATGATGATGGAGGTTGTGTGGAGAAGACAAAAAAGGAGAAAGTCTCACATTGACACGGCTAATCAACGGGCTATGGAGATGCCCATCAATTGTTGTCAATGCAAGGAGTAGGGATTTCCATGCAACGGATGCACTAGAGCTTTAAATGTATGAAAGCTCAACAAAAGAAACTAAGTGGGTGTGCATCCAACTTGCTTGCTCACGAAGACCTAGGGCATTTTGAGGAAGCCCATCATTGGAATATACAAGCCAAGTTCTATAATGAAAAATTGCCACTAGTATATGGAAGTGACAAAATAGGAGACTCTCTATTATGAAGATCATGGTGCTACCTTTAAGCACAAGTGTGGAAAAAGGATAGTAACATTGTCCCTTCTCTCTTTTTCTCTCATCATTTTTTTGGTGGGCTTCTTTGGCCTCTTTTTTTATTTTTTTTATTTGGGCTTCTTTGGCCTCTTTTATTTTTTTTGTCTGGAGTCTCATCCCGACTTATGGAGGAATCATAGTCTCCATCATCCTTTCCTCACATGGGACAATGCTCTAATAGTGAAGATCATCACACTTTTATTTACTTACAACTCGATACTTAGAACAAAATATGACTATGTGAATGCCTCCGGCGGTGTACTGGGATATGCAATGAATCAAGAGTGACATGTATGAAGAATGAATGGTGGCCTTGCCACAAATAAGATGTCAACTAGATGATCATGCAAGGCAATATGAAAATGATGAAGCGTGTCATAATAGACAGAATGGTGGAAAGTTGCATGGCAATATATCTCGAAATGGCTATGGAAATGCCATAATAGGTAGGTATAGTGGCTGTTTTGAGGAAGATATAACGAGGCTTATGTGTGATAGAGCGTATCAGATCACGGGGTTTCGATGCACCGGCGAAGTTTGCACCAACTCTCGAGGTGAGAAAGGGCAATGCACGATACAGAAGAGGCTAGCAATGATGGAAGGGTGAGAGTGCGTATAATCCATGGACTCAACATTAGTCATAAAGAATTCACATACGTATTGCAAAAATCTACAAGTCATCAAACCCAAAGCACTACGTGCATGCTCCTAGGGGGATATATTGGTAGGAAAAGACCATCGCTCGTCCCTGACCGCCACTCATAAGGAAAGCAATCAAAGAACACCTCATGCTTCAAATTTTTCACACAACTGTTACCATTAGTGCATGCTACGGGACTTGCAAACCTCAACACAAGTATTTCTCAATTTGAAAATTACTCAACTAGCACGACTCTAATATTACCATCTTTATATCTCAAAACAATTATCAAGTATCCAACTTCTCATAGTATTTAATGCGCTCTATATGGAAGTTTTTATTATACCCATCTTGGATGCCTATCATATTAGGACTAATTTTATAGCCAAAGCAAATTAACATGTTGTTCTAAAAGACTCTCAAAATAATATAAGTGAATCATGAGAGATCAATAGTTTCTATAAAATAAAACCATCACCGTGCTCTAAAAGATATAAGTGAAGCACTAGAGCAAAATTATCTAGCTCAAAAGATATAAGTGAAGCACATAGAGTATTCTAATAAATTCCGATTCATGTGTGTCTCTCCCAAAAGGTGTGTACAGAAAGGATGGTTGTGGTAAACTAAAAGGCAAAGACTCAAATCATACAAGACGCTCCAAGAAAAACACGTATCATGTGGTGAATAAAAATATAGCCTCAAGTAAAGTTACTGGTAGATGAAGATGAAAGAGGGGATGCCTTCCGGGGCATCCCCAAGCTTAGGCTTTTGGTTGTCCTTGAATTTTACCTTGGGGTGCCTTCGGCATCCCCAAGCTTAGGCTCTTGCCACTCCTTATTCCAAAGTCCATCAAATTTTTACCCAAAAACTTGAAAACTTGAAAACACAAAACTCAACAGAACATCTCATGAGCTCCGTTAGTATAAGAAAACAAACCACCACTTTAATGTACTATAATTAACTCATTATTTATTTATATTGGTGTTAAACCTACTGTATTCCAACTTCTCTATGGTTCATACCCCCCGATACTAGCCATAGATTCATCAAAATAAGCAAACAACACACGAAAAACAGAATCTGTCAAAACAGAACAGTGTGTAGCAATCTGGAGGTTTCAAATACTTCTGTAACTACAAAACTTCTGAAAAATTAGGACGACCTAAATAATTTGTATATTGATCTAATGAAGTTGGAATTGGTATTTTATCGCTCTCTGGTAAAAAAATAAAATTATTCTCGTGAGCGCATACTTTCTGTTTTTTTTCAGCAATATCAAACAACAATCACCCAAGAAGATCCTAAAGGCTTTACTTGGCGCAAACACTAATTAAAACATGAAAAACACAATCATAACAGAGGCTAGATAAATTATATATTACTAAACAGGAACAAAAAGTAAAGAAAAAAATAAAATTGGGTTGCCTCCCAACAAGCGCTATCGTTTAACGCCCCTAGCTAGGCATTGACAATTTCGATGATGCTCACATGAAAGACAAGAATTGAAGCACAAAGTGGGAATCATATAGCATGTGAAAAACACATCTAAGTCTAACATACTTCCTATGCATAGGCATCTTATAGGCAAACAAACTATCATAGCAAGCAAAAACTAACATATGCAAGGAAGAGGAAAGAAACAATATCAATCTCAACATAACGAGAGGTAATTTAGCAACATGAAAATTTCTACAGTCATATTTTCCTTTCTCATAATAATTAAATGTGGGATCATAAGCAAATTCATCAAAATAGCTATCACATAAAATATTTTCAACACGATCCACATGATGCAAAGTTGACACTCTTCCAAAATAGTGGGATTAACATTAACTAAAGTCATGACCTCTCCAGACCCATTTTATTCAAAATAAGATTGAACATTCTCCAAATACTTGGGATCTAAAGTTTACACTCTTCCAAACCCACTTTAAATATTGCAAACATTATTATCAATCTTATATTCATCATGGGGCTTAAATAAATTTTCAAGATCATAAGAAGAATCACCCCAATGAAGATCATTGCAACAAGTAGTGGACATAGCAAAACTAGCATCCCCAAGCCTAGGGTTTTGCATATTATTGGCATAATTGACATTCTTAGAATTTATAATAACATCATTGCAATTATGCTTTTTATTCAAAGATCTATCGTGAATCACTTCATAAAGTACTTCATCACAATTTTCAGATTCACGGATTTCAAGCAAAACTTCATAAAGATAATCTAGTGCACAAGACTCACTAGAAATTGGTTCATCATAATTGGACCTCTTAAAAAGATTAGCAAGCGGATGAGGATCCATAAACTCTTAGCAATCAAAGATGCAAGCAAAAAGAAGGCACATGGTAACACAAGATCGAATGGAAGAAGGGCAAAAGAAAAGGGCAAAGGTAAAGTGGGGGAGAGGAAAACGAGAGGCAAATGGCAAATAATGTAATGCGAGGGAGAAGAGTTTATGATGGGTACTTGGTATGTCTTGACTTGAGCGTAGATCTCCCCGGCAACGGCGCCAGAAATCCTTCTTGCCACCTCTTGAGCATGTGTTGGTTTTCCCTTGAAGAGGAAAGGGTGATGCAGCAAAGTAGCGTAAGTATTTCCCTCAGTTTTTGATAACCAAGGTATCAATCCAGTAGGAGACTACACGCAAATCGCCTAGTACCTGAACAAACAATCAAGAACCTTGCAACCAACGCGATAAAGGGGTTGTCAATCCCTTCACGGCCACTTGCAAAAGTGAGATCTGATAGAGATAATGAGATATTTTTTTGGGTATTTTTGTTGTATAGATTGGAAAGTAAATATTGCAAAATAAACAACGGCAAGTTGACGGGAAACTAATATGATGTAAAATAGACCCCGGGGCCATATGTTTCACTAGTGGCTTCTCTCATGATAGCATATATTACGGTGGGTGAACAAATTACTGTCGAGCAATTGATAGAAAAGCGCATAGTTATGAGAATATCTAGGCATGATCATGAACATAGGCATCACGTCCGTGTCAAGTAGACCGAAACGATTCTGTATCTACTACTATTACTCCACACATCGACCGCTATCCAGCATGCATCTAGAGTCGTAAGTTCATAAGAACAGAGTAATGCATTATGCAAGATGACATGATGTAGAGGGATAAACTCAAGCAATATTATATAAATCCCATATTTTTATCCTCGATGGCAACAATACAATACGTGCCTTGCTGCCCCTGCTGTCACTGGGAAAGGAAACCGCAAGATTGAACCCAAAGCTAAGCACTTCTCCCATTGCAAGAAAGGTCAATCTAGCAGGCCAAACTAAACTGATAATTCGAAGAGACTTGCAAAGATATCAAATCATGCATATAAGAATTCAGAGAAGAACCAAATATTGTTCATAGATAATCTTGATCATAAACCCACAATTCATCGGATCTTGGAAACACACCGCAAAAAGTATACATCAAATAGATCTCCAAGAACATCGAGGAGAACTTTGTATTGAGAACCAAAGAGAGAGAGAAGAACCCATCTAGCTAATAACTATGGACCCGAAGGTCTATGGTAAACTACTCACACATCATCGGAGAGGCTATGGTGTTGATGTAGAAGCCCTCCGTGATCGAATCCCCCTCCGGCAGATCGCCGGAAAAGGTCCCAAGATGGGATCTCATGGGTACAGAAGGTTGCGGCGGTGGAAAAGTGGTTTCGTGGCTCCCCTGGATGTTTTCAGGGTTTAGGAGTATATATAGGCGAAAGAAGTACGTCAGTGGAGCTCCGTGGATCCCACGAGGGTGGGGGGCACGCCCTCCTGCCTTGTGGAATCTTCACGGACTTCCAGAATTGTACTCCAAGTCTCCTGGGTTGCATTTGTTCCAAGAAAGATCCTCGCGAAGGTTTCAATCCATTTGGATTCTGTTTGATATTCCTTTTCTGCGAGACACTAAAATAGGCAAAAAAACAGCAATTTGCACTGGGCCTTCGGTCAATAGGTTAGTCCCAAAAATAATATAAAAGTGCACATTAAAGCCCATTAAACATCCAAAATAGATAATATAATAGCATGAACAATAAAAAATTATAGATACGTTGGAGACGTATCATGCACGTTTTCGTCTTTATTTCTCCAATAGAAATATTTGGGCACTCTTTGAGATTCTTTGTATTGAATTGAATATTATGAATCTGCAATTGTTTGATGCATATTGTATAATCAACTCACGGATACTTGTGGTGACATTGGAGTATCTAGGTGACATTAGAGTTGGTTGATGTGTATCATATGGTGTTATTTTAGTACGAACTCCTGGGCTGTTTGTGACACTTATAGGAATAGCTCGATAGATCGATCGGAAATGATAACTTTGCGGTGGTTTCGTACCCTACAACAATTTTGTCTTATGTTCTCCGCTAGATAGGAACTTTGGTGTAATTGTTTATCGCATGTTGAGGGATTGCCATATGATCTAATTATGTTAGCACTATTGAGATATTGCACCAGCGAAAGTATGAACCCTAGGCCTTATTTTCAAGCATTGCAATACCGTTTGTGAAGGAAATATGCCCTAGAGGCAATAATAAAGTTGTTATTTATATTTCCTTATATCATGGTAAATGTTTATTATTCATGTTAGAATTGTATTAACCGGAAACTTAGTACATGTGTGAATACATAGACAAACAGAGTGTCCCTAGTATGCCTCTACTTGACTAGCTCATTAATCAAAGATGGTTTAGTTTCCTAACCATAGACATGTGTTGTCATTTGATGAACGGGATAACATCATTAGAGAATGATGTGATGGACAAGACCCATCCATTAGCTTAGCATAATGATCATTTAGTTTTATTGTTATTGCTTTCTTCATTACTTATACATATTCCCCTAACTATGAGATTATGCAACTCCCGAATACCGGAGGAACACCTTGTGTGCTATCAAACGTCACAACGTAACTGGGTGCTTATAAAGATGCTCTAGAGGTGTCTCCGAAGGTGTTTGTTGATTTGGCATAGATCAAGATTAGGATTTGTCACTCCGTGTATCGGAGAGGTATCTTTGGGCCCTCTCGGTAATGCACATCACTATAAGCCTTGCAAGCAATGTGACTAATGATTTAGTTGTGGGATGATGCATTACAGAATGAGTAAAGAGACTTGCCGGTAACGAGATTGAACTAGGTATGAAGATACCGACGATCGAATCTCGGGCAAGTAACATACCGATGACAAAGGGAATGATGTATGTTGTTATGCGGTTTGACCGATAAAGATCTTCGTAGAATATGTAGGAGCCAATATGAGCATCCAGGTTCCGCTATTGGTTATTGACCGGAGATGTGTCTTGGTCATGTCTACATAGTTATCGAACATGTAGGGTCCGCACGCTTAACATTCGATGACGATTTGTATTATGAGTTATGTGTTTTGGTGACCGAAGTTTGTTCGGAGTCCCGGATGAGATCACGGACATGACGAGGAGTCTCGAAATGGTTGAGAGGTAAATATTTATTTTGGAAGGTTATATACGGACACCGGAATGGTTCCGATAAGGTTCAGGGATTTTTTGGAGTATCGGGAGGCTACCGGAACCCCCCGGGAAAGTTAATGGGCCTAATGAGCCATTGTCGGTGTCAAAACCGGCGGATCTCAGGTAGGGGGTCCCGAACTGTGCGTCTAAGGCGGATGGTAACAGGAGGCAGAGGACACGATGTTTACCCAGGTTCGGTCCCTCTTGATGGAGGTAATACCCTACGTCCTGCTTGATTGTTCTTGATGATATGAGTATTACAAGAGTTGATCTACCACGAGATCGTAGAGGCTAAACTCTAGAAGCTAGCCTATGGTATGATTGTATGTTGTCCTACGGACTAAACCCTCCGGTTTATATAGACACCGGAGGGGGCTAGGGTTACACAGAGTCGGTTACAAGGGAGGAGATCTACATATCCGTATTGCCTAGCTTGCCTTCCACGCCAAGGAGTCCTATCCGGACACGGGACGAAGTATTCAATCTCATATCTTCATAGTCCAACAGTCCGGCCAAAGGATATAGTCCGGCTGTCCGGAGACCCCCTAATCTAGGACTCCCTCAGTAGCCCCTGAACCAGGCTTCAATGATGATGAGTCCGGCGCGCAGTATTGTGTTCGGCATTGCAAGGCAGGTTCCTCCTCCGAATACTCCATGGAAGATTTTGAAAACAAGGATAGTGTCTGGCTCTGCAAAACAAGTTCCACATACCACTGTAGAGAGAATAATATTTCCACAAATCTACTCTGCTAACACGTTTTGACAGCATGACATGACGCCATGGCCCGGTCATTATTCGAACCGTTTTTCTCAACCAGCATGCACATATCGCGAGGCGGTTTTCTTGACACGTCTTGTCAAAGCAGAGATTGTGTTCCCCTTATTACGGGATTCTCATAAATACGGACGTGGGTAACCCAACCGCGCCATTGATCACGACGCTTGGGGAATAAGCGATTTTACTAGGCAAGTGGGGAGGCGCATCGCCTCCTCTGCCCTTATAAAGGGACAAAGATTCACTCTATTCACCCACGCCTTCTTCCTCCTTACTTACCCATTCCCGCACACTCGAGCTCTAGCGCCCAAGCTCACGTTCTTCTTCTCAAACCACTCCAAGCATGTCCGGAGCAGGAGGCAAGTGGATGGTCTCCTCCATCACGGAGGAGAACATCACAAAGCTACGGGAAGCCGGATATCTGGCCGCGGATATCGCGCACCGGCTGCCAGATGCAGGGCAGATCATCCCAACGCCCGAACCCCATGAGAGGGTAGTTTACCTTACCCACTTTGTCTGCGGACTGGGATTTCCCCTTCACCATTTTGTCCGCGGGCTTATGTTCTACTACGGGCTGGATTTTCATGATCTGGCCCCCAATTTCATCCTCAACATCTCGGCGTTTATCGTCGTGTGCGAGGCCTTCCTCCGCATCAGGCCCCATTTCGGCCTGTGGCTGAAGACCTTCAATGTCAAACCGAAGGTGGTGGTCGGCCAGCAAGTAGAGTGCGGAGGCGCCATGGTGGGCAAGATGCCTAACGTCACTTGGCTTGAAGGCTCCTATGTGGAGACCATAAAGGGGTGGCAATCGGGGTGGTTCTACATCACCGAGCCGCGCGACACCAACTGGGTGGCGGCCCCCGAATTTCGATCCGGAATCCCCACGCGGCTAACTTCCTGGAAAGAGAAGGGCCTGTCCTGGGGTTCCCCGGTAGAGCTGACCGGACTCCAGACCTGCATCAAGAACATGCTGAGCAAGAAAATCAAGCTCGTCAACATGGTCCAGGTCATGCTCTTCCGCCGGATCCTCCCGTGTCAACGACGGGTATTCAATTTGTGGGAGTTCGACCTGTCCAAGCACCAGACGCAGCGAGAGCTCTTCGACACGACGCACAAGGACGTCTGGAAGGTGTTGTTCAAGGGCGTCCAGGTACCTCCTCCCCTTACCGAGGACCGCGGCCTCAGCGCAAAGCGCCATGCCAATTCGGTAAGTTTTTATATCTCACAGGATATTTATTTGCCCCAGTTTAATCATGTGCGAGATCTAAGCTTCCATGCCATTAATAGGACTAGGTAGAGACAGCAGAGCAGATAGATTGCCCAGCCCCCCTGCCTGAAGATCCTGCAGATGCTCGCTTAACGGAGATGCTGGTTCCGGCGCCTTACGAGGTGCCGGTGAAGAAGGCCAAGAAGAAGGCCACGGGGACCCGAAAGGGTCTCCGGCGCAAGGTTATATCGGACTCATGGTCCAATAACTCCGAAGCACACTCCTCCCACGAAAACGAGGAGGAGGAAGAGGAAAGTTCTCCCCCCTAGCCGGGGGAGACAAGAAAAGGAAGGCCGCCCCAACCGGGGAGGCCAAAGGGTCCAAGAAGGGAAGGACCCTCCTTCCGGACTGTTCCAAGACGGCCGCCTACAACGACGACGAGTGGTTACCCAGGGACAAGCCCCTGGCGAAGTTGTAAGTATCCGGATACCATAGTAATTCATGGTATGTTTTATTGCACTACTTTCCTTACGCCGAATATGATTATGCAGTCCGTCTCGAGCCCGTCTCAACGTATCTTCGTCGGACGGTTCTTTGGACTCGTCGGATATGAATAGCGATTCACTTCCGGCCCCCTCCACCCCTTGCCCTACGGACAACATCGAGGTGTTGTCTCAAAAGGCACCGAGCCGAGGGGAGGCAGTCCTGGGGGCGCCTCGAGGCGACCTTCCGGACCTTGGGCGCAAAGGGAGCAAGACTCCCACGGGCTCCAAGTTCGGCTCCCAGCCGAACACTATGCCAGAACCTCCGGTGGTTTCAAACTCCGGCTGGCGACCCCTCGGTAAGAGGGGCAAGCCGCCCGTGCTGGTGGCCTCTGTCCATCCAGAGGCACCGGACAACTTGCTGGTAGCGCTTCGCGGCGCTTCCATCGACGAAGAGCACCACACTATCATGGGTACGGTGATCGAGAAAGTTCAGTCCGCCAAAAACAGACTAACCGAAGCTTGTGCCAGCCTCCTAACAGGCTTTCAGGTAAGCAATCAAAATATAGGAAAATATTACCGCATAGACGGTAGCCCCTGATGCTCTGTTTGGCGTTCGCGAAGAAAGGCCAAATAGAGGATCAAATAATGACTCAGGAGTCTAATCAGAATATGTCTATGTGCATATGCAGGCTTCACTGCTGGCCGTTGCCGCACGTACTGCGGAGGTCACTGCACTGAAGCAGGACCTTGAGCGGTCTGAGGGAGAGCTCGGCCTTACCAAGAGGCAGCTCAAGGAGAGCAAAGGTAAGCAATACCTTGTCTATATATTAAAAAGAAATTCCGTTGTAAAGTAATAGGATCATCATGAATTTGCCAGGGGACATGACCCAGGTGGCGACCCTGAAGAAGGCGCTGTCCGAGGCCGAAGACAAAGCGGCCAAGGAGCGCATTGAGCGGGAAAAGCAAGAAGCCCGGGAAGGCGAGGTGTAGCAAGAGCTCGAGCCTCTTGCCAAAAAACACGAGTCCTTGGAGCTTGACTCTAAGACGCGAGAGTCCGAGCTTGCGAAGGCGCTCGAAAGCGCACGGAGCGCCAAGGCTGAAGCCCACAAGGCCCTCCAGGAGATTGATGCAGTGAAGAAGATAGCAGCTGGTAAGGCATTCATTATGCAAAGCAAGCATTTGAACGAAACTTTCCTTTTACTTACCCGAGTTCGGAGCTCTCCAGGAGCATTCGCAGATCTTCCCCGCAGTGTGCTGGATGCCGCGGAGTTTTACCGAGCTGAGGAGGGAGCTCGACGGAAAGGTTGTTCTGGTCTCAGTATACTAGGACTGAACACCCAATTCCCTTGAGCGACTAGCTGAAGCAACTGGTCGAGCTTCAGAAGGCGTCCGAACAGGCCATGAAGGGTCTTATAGTCTGGATGTGGCCTGGCGATCCCCTGCCTAGCAGCTACTTCGGTCTGGTGAGGCGGCTTGTGGATGCCTGCCAATGGCTTGAAGTCATAAAGTGGTCCGTCTGCATCGAGGGTGTGCGCGGGGCTTTGTTGGGAAACGTAGTAATTTCAAAAAAAAAAATCCTACGCACACGCAAGATCATGGTGATGCATAGCAACGAGAGGGGAGAGTGTTGTCTACGTACCCTCGTAGACCGAAGCGGAAGCGTTGACGCAATGTAGAGGAAGTAGTCGTACGTCTTCCCGGTCCAACCGATCCAAGCATCGTTACTCCGGCACCTCCGAGTTCTTGGCACACGTTCAGCTCGATGACGCTCCCCGGGCTCCGATCCAGCAAAGCTTCGGGGAGGAGTTCCGTCAGCACGACAGCGTGGTGACGATCTTGATGTTCAACCGTCGCAGGGCTTCGCCTAAGCACCGCTACAATATGACCGAGGTGGAATATGGTGGAGGGGGCACCGCACACGGCTAAGGAACGATCACAAAGATCAACTTGTGTGTCCTAGGGTGCCCCCTGCCCCCGTATATAAAGGAGCCAAGGGGAGGGGGTGGCCGGCCAAGGAGGGCGCGCCAAGGGGGAGTCCTACTCCCACCGGGAGTAGGACTCCCTTCTTTCCTAGTTGGAGAAGGAGAAGTGGGAAAGAGGAGGAAGAGGGAAAGGAAAGGGGGGCGCCGCCCCCTCTCCTTGTCCTATTCGGACTAGGGAGGGGAGGGGCGCGCGGCCACCTCTTGCCTCCTTTCCTCTTCTCCCTTAGGGCCCATGTAGGCCCAATAACCCCCGGGGGGTTCCGGTAACCCCCCGGTACTCCGGTAAAATCCCGATTTCACCCGGAACGATTCCGATATCCAAATATAGGCTTCCAATATATCGATCTTTATGTCTCGACCATTTCGAGACTCCTCGTCATGTCCTTGATCACATCCGGGACTTCGAACAACCTTCGGTACATCAAAATACATAAACTCATAATGAAACTGTCATCGTAACGTTAAGCGTGCGGACCCTACGGCTCGAGAACAATGTAGACATGACCGAGACACATCTCCGCTCAATAACCAATAGCGGAACCTGGATGATCATATTGGTTCCTACATATTCTACGAAGATCTTTATCGGTCAGACCGTATAACAACATACGTTGTTCCCTTTGTCATCGGTATGTTACTTGCCCGAGATTCGATCGTCGGTATCTCAATACCTAGTTCAATCTCGTTACTGGCAAGTCTCTTTACTCGTTCCGTAATACATCATCTCACAACTAACTCATTATTGCAATGCTTGCAAGGCTTATGTGATGTGCATTACCGAGAGGGCCCAGAGATACCTCTCCGACAATCGGAGTGACAAATCCTAATCTCGAAATACGCCAACCCAACATGTACCTTTGGAGACACCTGTAGAGCACCTTTATAATCACCCAGTTACGTTGTGACGTTTGGTAGCACACAAAGTGTTCCTCCGGCAAACGGGAGTTGCATAATCTCATAGTCATAGGAACATGTATAAGTCATGAAGAAAGCAATAGCAACATACTAAACGATCGGGTGCTAAGCTAATGGAATGGGTCATGTCAATCAGATCATTCACCTAATGATGTGATCCCGTTAATCAAATAACAACTCTTTGTTCATGGTCAGGAAACATAACCATCTTTGATTAACGAGCTAGTCAAGTAGAGGCATACTAGTGACACTCTGGTTGTCTATGTATTCACACATGTATTATGTTTCCGGTTAATACAATTCTAGCATGAATAATAAACATTTATCATGATATAAGGAAATAAATAATAAACTTTATTATTGCCTCTAGGGCATATTTCCTTTAGGCTTTTGCCTGGGCGAAGGTGCACTGGGCGAAGCTGGATGCCGTAAAGCTGGTGAAGGAGAGGCCACCGGAGGGCAAGGAGCATCGCTGCCCCAAAGGTATTATGAAAGTGTCCTGAAGGGTTTCTGCTTTGTGGTGAAGGAATGTGCTAGAGATGTAATTTTTGAATGAACATGCTCATGCGATCCTGTAATGTGAAACGAGTTCATTTGTGCTATGCAACACTTTTTGAATTTAAAATATTACCTTTTGTGCGCGACCGTTTATAAAATCTGAGAGTTGGCCAGTCGTCGGCTTCTGCCCCCATGTAACTAGTACTGGGGTGTTCAGGATAAACCTGAGCACTCTTTATCCCAATTTTGGGTCCTTCGAGGGAGGTGTTCAACACAACGAACCAGGCAATCGGACTACAAGGCTTTATCACTCTCATTTAGCCATAGAAGTCCACAATTTTAAATTTTGGTGAAGCCCCTAGTATTCAGAAGACCGAATTGGGGCGCTATATACGCCTAAGTCGGGCAAGGCCGACTCCTGACCCGAAGCGGAAAATTCTTTAAGGACTTGAGACCTCTCGAACAACGACTAGCTCTCGCCTTATCATGACAGTCAGTTTTCAGCTTTCTCTACTGAGGTGCTTGTCCGGAAGAACTGGGGCACAATCGCAGTAGTTCTCCTAGCGCTACCTTAGCCGATATAGCGGAACGTAATGTACCAAAACATGGGAGCTGGGCAAACCCAACTATTGACGCAAGACATGATTCAAAGCTAATGCATATAATGCTATAAGTTCGGGGTGCGGCACTGTCGAAAGTGTCCGGACTTCTCGCGTCGTATTATGGGGTAAACGAAAGCCCCCAGCATACTGACCGTACCAGAATGTACGGCTGCAAGTTGTCGTAAATGAACATATAAGAAAAAGGATGGATAATGCAATAATAGACTAATGCTATGCATTGTTATCTAAATAATACGTCGAAGCGGACTGATACAAGTAGTGCAATAAGCAAAAAATAAGACTATTTGACATGTCCTATCCAAGGGCAAGCTGCGTATGGATAGTAAAAAGCGGGTATATCGCTTGTTATTAGAGACCACCTGGGGGTTCCCTTGTACGTCTTAGCTTTTTGCCTACTTGGTTGTTCCTTCCCGTAATATGTCCGGCAATCATACTGCCGGAAAGGGCTTCCAGAGAGTAAGGTCCTAAAAGAGAAAAGATGATAAAGGTATGCAGCCCCTAGGGCGGTTAAGCCGCATTGCGGGATGTGGCACCCCGGCTCAGAGCGACCGGTTTACCATGCATTGCCAGCCCAGAGACCATGTCTTCTGGCAACACACAACATCTTGGTACAGAAAAAACCGCTTTATTGATGCTAGCGGAACAGAGTTTACATTACAACAGCTGTCGAGGCCAAGCGGCACACTCGGTGCGGCTGAACAATATGTACATTATTTAGTGAACATAAAGGCCTCGATCCGAACAACTACGTGGCAGCGGAATAACGTCGTGGCGGAAGCTCCATATCACAGGGACACCGATGTGGACACGATCTAGACTCGGACAGCGCTCTCTCCAATGATACTTTCCTGAAATCTGGCATGACACGCCAGGTCAGTACATTGAATGTACTTGCAAGCTCACAACAGGCATAATCATAATGACAAACAATATCATGATATTTAACCAATTATTAAAATGCAACACTATATGTCCAACATGCTGTGATCATGCTCGAACGTCCCTCGGGACAGCTTACCAACCGTGATCATCTCTGGATCACAAACACACCACCAAAGTGGTCAGATCACAAACACACCACCAAAGTGGTCAGAACACACCACCAAAGTGGTCTTTCTCAAGAACAACTCGTGATCCTTACGGCGATCACAACCACGACCATCATTTGGTCCCAAATGCCTCGATGGCCTTTCTGCCATCCATCAACAATGCAAAGTTCATAGCTTAGTGTGCAATTTTTATTAAACGTTGACTCATGGTGGGACCTACTACGAGGTGTCCGTAACGTGGACTCGGCTATCGATAGATTACACACTCTGCAGAGGTAGCACACTGTACCCACACCACGGAACCCATGGCCTCGCACTCCCATTCGGGTGGACCAACGGCATTCCGACAAAACCCCTCCATTGCCACAGCACTCTCCCGGCCACTCCGACCCAAATCCCCAACGGGCTGGTCCTGGGTGGCCCCGTGTCTACCAAAGACACCCCGACCACCGTCGTGGTCAAAACACTCCCACTCGGGGACACTCCCACTCGGGGACTCGGTACCATAATCTCATCAACGAGCACACAAGATTATGTCTGCTCCGGGCCAGGGCAAGCACGACATAACCTTCCCTAGATGGAGGCACCGACCAGAGGCCGTGTCAATGGACCGAATCAAGGCCTTCCCACAAAGGCAAATGTGGTTGCACTGGAAAGAAACTCGATTCAGCGGCACCATGACCCAGTCAACGGTATATTCAAGTTGAGTTATATTCAGGTTTACTAAAAAAATGACCGGTGTCATAGCATGCCATGAAATGCAAAATAACACATGCATCATATAATGATAAAAATGACCGATGTCATCCTTATACACACCAAGCATAACGTCAACAACTCAAATTACTCTACTTGCTCAAATGACTCACAACTTAACCAAAATATTTTGCAACAAGTTTTATTAATTTCTTACGCAAGAAAGTAACTCTGATAAATTTCTCATATGCTTGTCAAAAAGATTTCATTATCAACAACTCTTACTTTCTTTATCACTAAGTTGGGTTCAAACATTCTGTAAGACAAAGTAATATGATTAAACAAGTATTTAACAGAACATTTTCTAACAATTTTTATCAATCTAAGAGGGCAAAAACATAGCTTTAAATAATTGCTAACATACATAACAAAATTATTTCTAACATCACCTCAAATAAATCTTAACTTGCTTTATCCACTAAACTAGTTTCAACCATTCTGTAATCAAGCATAACAACTAACCAATATTTAACAGAATATAAATAACTTCAATAATTATTTAAATGCATGGATTAATCATTTCATTCAAGTAAGAAAATCACAAATATTGAAATGGCACCATGAAAATGTTGTTGTGGCTTGCCTTAGTGCAGATGAGGTTCACAAGCTCCTGGTGATCCTCAAGACAAGCTCACCTTCTGAAAATAATTTTAAACACAAAAGAAAATATCAAGAACACTTCTGAAAATCACCAGAAATTCTAAACAGCTCAGAAAAATCTCATCTTTGGTGAGCTGCTAGATTTCTTATCAAAGAACACAATGCAAAAAGAATCAATTCATTTGGACTTATGGTTGAAGAGTTATAACTGTTTGAAGTGTTCTGTAAATTCAAATGAATTTGAATAAAAAGAAATAGACTGGGGGGTGACGTCGAAGGCGTAAAGCCCAGGGGCGCCACCACTCGTACCGCTTCGCGCGTGTAGAGTGGCTGACTAGCGGGCCCGCTAGTCAGGTGGGGGAAGAGGGAGAAGGAAACAGAGGGGGCCGCGGCTTCGCCGGAGCTCTCGCCGGCGACGAGGGCTCCTTGGCCCAAACGAGAGGGAGGGATGGCAAGAGGGGGTTGAGGCGCACCTGCCCGTACCCGTACGTAGCTAGGGGGGTCGGACGGCATCGGAATCAACCTCGCAAGCGGAGGCAGAACGTGGAGGTCGCCGGAGTTGAGGAAGACGGCGAGCAGAGGCCACTCCAGGGGCTCCAAGCGGGCGAGACGGCCTCACCGGAGAGAGGCGGAGGCCCTGGAGGGGTCGCCCATGCCTGGAAGGAGCTGGAGCTACCACGGCGACCAGAGGGGATCGCTGGTGAGCTCGAGCTCGGGGACGGCGGCCCGAGGCCTACCCGGCCGGGCTCCGGCTTCCTACTCGATCGTGGGGTGTGTGTGAGTGTTGGCTGGTGCTCGAGGAGGCTGGGGAGGGCTCTAGATATAGGCGAGCGGCGAGGGTGCTTCGAGCACCGCCGGTGGACACCTGTCCACGGCGCCCGGCGACGAGCGGTGTCAGTGAGAGGGGGAGAAGGCGACAGAGGTCACACGGCCACCATGGGCGGGCGGAGACGAGCACAGGATCAAGACAGTGGCGACGAGCACAGTGCGCTCCGCACTGTTGGGCTGGCCGGACCTTGCCCGTGCTCGCTGCGGCGAGCTCCGGTGTCGGCGAGCGCCAGGGGGGAGTTAAGAGCATTGAGACGATGATGGTGGCGAGGTTTGGCATGGTTGGGCAGGCGGGGAAGCGAGCACGCGAGCAACAGAGGCTCGGGCGCGTCGTAGAGCGCGTCGGCTGCATGCCAGCGTGCCTGGACGAACGCGGTCACCGCGTGAACTATGACATCAGGTCGATCTAAGCAAAAACTCAATGTCTGGCATGTTGTTCGTGGTAGTTTTGAGTGTTACCACAATTTGGTTTGGATCCAGGTGCAGTAGAGAAGTTTTCACACACCAAGTAAGTTTCTGGTCAGTAACTTTGTGATGTTACTGTGGTCAAATGGCTTGGAGTTTGAAGCTGTGCTTTGGAGGCTAGTGATAAGTTACTAAGGTAAAGATGCACCAGAAATTTCAGGTCAAATGGAGGAAGTAAAATGGTAGTTGCTGTAGAAACCACCATTTCTGTCCAGAATAGAGAAGATTTTCTGTAGCAAAAATATTCCAAAAAGTGATGAAATATTTTTTCTCAAGAAGGTGCACTAGGGTTCACAGAATATTTGTGAATTATCTCAGATTTTTCTGAGCCATAAAAATTGGGGTTTCTTTCAAGCAAACAGATCTGGCTTAGGATTTTAGAGAGAAAATGAATATTTTTCTTTTAAGAAAAATATTCCAAAGATTATTTTTCGGGGTGGGTCAGAAGTGAAATAATGATTTAGGAGGGAAGTGAAGCACTTGGGTGAAAGACAAGGATGCCCAAATGTTGAAGTCCATATGAAAAGATTCAGAAACTCCAAGTGTAAAAAATTTCAAATGAAAATCAAGCAAAAAAGAAGGGGCAAAACCCAGGCTGTCACAACGGGCGTGCTCTGATCCGTGCCCACCCGCCTATGCCGATGTATTTTTCAGTGCTAATTATGTAGCGCGGCAACGGATTTGGTGCTGGAATCTGATAGGATTGTTGGGACGGGGGGCCGAATTGCTAATGGTATTTTCTATGAACGTGTGTACGGCGTCTGTTCATGTTACTGGGACTGGGACGGGGGCCGAATTGCTAGGCGAGCTCTGAACGTGCCAGGAGATCCTGTTGCAGTTTACTCCGGACTCGCTTGACGGTGTCCGGGGGCTGTATCGCCGAATTGGTGGTTTGCCTTAAAAGGCTGCTTTGTGCTTCTGCTGCGAGGGCCGCAGTGTGCTCTTCCGTGCGGAGCGAGCGTTCTGTGTTTCCATTGACTGTTATGACCCCCCTAGGTCCTGGCATCTTGAGCTTGAGGTATGCGTAATGCGGTACCGCATTGAATTTTGCAAATGCGGTTCGCCCGAGCAGTGCGTGATAGCCACTGCGGAACGGGACGATATCGAAGATTAACTCCTCGCTTCGGAAGTTGTCCAATCCGAAGACCACTTCCAGTGTGATTGAGCCCGTGCAATGGGCCTCTACACCTGGGATGACGCCCTTAAAGTTTGGTGGGTTTGATTGTTAAGGTTCTATCCAACCAAAAACAGACATTAAATCAATTCCCCTCTCCCATAACCCCCCCGCGGGAAACACGGTTAACAAATTCCCATCTGGCGCCATACCGCCCCGCGCACTCGCGGGCCCCCGCATTAACAAATTCCCATCTGCCCATAACCGCGGGCACGGCTTTCGAAAGTTCAAATCCCTGCAGGGGAGTCCCAACTTAGCCCATGACAAGCTCTCACGGTCAACGAAGGAATAGACCTCCTCCCGAGACGTTCCGATCAGACTCGGTACTCTCGGTTCTTCAAGACACTTCGACAGGTTAAAACAAATCCAGCAACACCGCCCGAATGTGCCGACAAATCCCGATAGGAGCTGCACATATCTCTTTCTCAGGGCACACTCAGATTGTCCTAGGTACGGGTAGGCCAGCCCAGAGTTGCCCCTGGTGGCCACCGGCAGCTGACAGGTGGACCAACACTCAGAGGAGCACTGGCCCGGGGGGTTTAAAATAAGATGACCCTCGGGCTCCGGAAACCCAAGGGAAAAAGAGGCTAGGTGGAAATGGTAAAACCAAGGTTGGGCATTGCTGGAAAAGCTTTAATCAAGGCGAACTATCAAGGGGTTCCCATTATAACCCAACCGCGTAAGGAACGCAAAATCCGGGAACATAACACCGATATGACGGAAACTAGGGCGGCAAGAGTGGAACAAAACACTAGGCGAGAGGCCGAGCCTTCCACCCTTTACCAAGTGTATAGATGCATTAAGATAACAGATAATATAATGATATCCCAACAAGTAAATAAATGTTCCAACAAGGAACGGTCTCCAATCTTCACCTGCAACTAGCAACGGCTATAAGAGGGGCTGAGCAAAGCGGTAACATAGCCAATCAACGGTTTGCTAGGACATGGTGGGTTAGAGGTTTGACATGGCAATTTGGGAGGCTTGAAAGAAATTGGTAGGCATCGTAGCATTGGCATAGCAAAAGAGCGAGCATCTAGCATAGCAAAGATAGTAGTGATTTCGAGGGTATGATCATCTTGCCTGCAAAGTTGTCAGAGTTGACTGGATCCTCGAAAGCAAACTCAATGGGCTCCTCGTTAGCGAACTCGTCTCCCGGCTCTACCCAAACAAGACAAACAAGCAACAAGGACACAATCAACCACGTGCAAGGATCAAACAATATGATGCAAACATGGTATGCTATGCGGGATGCGATGCGGGATGCATATGCAAGATGTGACAAGGAATGCATGAACCTGGCCTCAACTTGGAAATCCAAGTGTGCCACTGGAAATATGAGATGAAATCGCTTGAAAACGATATAACGAATGCCGGAATCGGAGTTACGGTTTGGAAATGGCAAGCAAATCAAATATGGCCACATTCTGCGATTTACTGCAAGTAGCCATCTAAATGCAACAAGATGAACATGCTACATCACCCAAAAATGGCAACAATATACATGGCAGGGATGCATTCATGATGCTTAACAAAAGTCTAGCACTGAGCTACGGCCAATTCATCCATTAACAGGTTCAAACAAGCATGGCAAAAATGCATATGGCAAACAGATTTCAGACTTAGTGAAATTAACACTTGTCTGGAATTTCAGATCAGGTAGCACTCTTTGGAGCAACAAAACTACATGCTACAGGACCTGAACATGGCAAAGTAAAGCATGGCATGGAGCTACTCAAAGAGCTTAACAAAAGTCCCTTAGTGACCTTGAGCCAAAAGGGATCAGAAAATACAATTGCAAGCATGTGAACATGGCAAAAACATAATGAGTTCTCAGACTTAGTGAAAACTGGAGCATGCTGAAAACAGATATCAAGTAGGCATGTTTACGAGCTCGATGCACTCACTACAGAGCAAGTCATGATAATATAAGCATACACCCATCAAGAATACACAAAATGCAAGCTAGACATGGCAGAACAATATCATAGCATGCGCGTATCACCTACAACATCCTCGGCAAAATCGCTAACAAGTAGACAATCTGCCCAGATTCACGAAGTAGCAAAAGTAGAGCTCGATTGACTCAATCTAGGGTGCTCCATAATTGTAAACAAAGACATGGATGGATAGCGCACTACAAGATTAACAAAACATCCTTACTGATCATCCTCAAAAGAGGCACGGATCACTAGGAAATAATATGAACATATGGCCATATGAGATAAACAGCTCAAGGACTTAGTGGAAATGCTAAGTCCCTGAAATCAGCATTACCAAGTGCCTCACTTTGCAAGCTTGTGCTATTCACCACACACATCAAAAAAAATACATGGGTTGCACCTCTGGAAATATGGCAAGACCCTTAACAAAACACATGTAGAGCTCATGGGCATATCATGCACACAATAATCATGGCAAAAATGACAAATATCTAAATGGAGTAGCAGATCTGACAATTAACTCAAGTAGCACTCTTCTAACAGCATTTCGGGCATCAAGATGAACTCAAATGAAAATGATGCAATGGAATGAAATGATGCACTCTCTGAGGCGAACATTTTGATATGCTATATGCTTGAATCGGAGCTACGGATGCAAAGTTACGACACGATGAACATGGGCATAAATCTGTGAATTTCGGGGACTTAGTGAAATTATACCTCCGCGAAAAGTCAACGAGGGACGGAGATATCCGGGACATGGGGAAGGAGCCGTTTGGTTGAAGGGATGGGTGGATCTGATCCACCTTCTTCTCCGGCGAGGCACGAAACTCCGGCGAGGACGAGGAGGTCCGGCGAAGACGGCGATGACCGGAATTGATGGATCCGGGCCGAATCTGTCCGGACCCAGTCGGATCCCGACGAGGGTGGCGCGGTGAGGTAGCAGCCGGCTGCGGGCCAGGAGGCCGGTGGAGGACCTCGGGATACGAGGCGGCGGCGCCATGGCTTCAGGCGGCGGGGTGTGGGCTTGACGGCGGAGCGCGTGGGCCTCGGCGGCGCTCGGGAGTGGCCTGGCGGCGGAGCTGCAATCGGGCGGCGGCGCGAGAAGATGGGCCCCGCGGGCCCGATCCGGGCCACGCGGGCCGGCGGCGGGGCTGGAGGAGAGAGAGGTTGGCGGGGTGAGGTGGCGAGGCCGGATTGGCTGAGGGTGAGGGCGGACACGTCCGGTCGCCGGGCGGACATGTCCGGCGGCGCGAGGAAGAGGGAGGCTAGGTTTCATCCGCGAAAATTTCGGGGATGGCCACATATAAATAGGTAGAGGGAGCTAGGAGAGTCCAAATGAGGTGCGGTTTTCGGCCATGCGATCATGATCGAACGACCGAGATGATGGAGGAGGTTTAGGTGGGTTTTGGGCCACTTTGAAAGGGTGTTGGGCTGCAACACACACAAGGCCTTATCGGTCCCTCGGTTAATCGTTGGAGCATCAAACGAAGTCCAAATGGTACGAAACTTGACAGGCGGTCTACCGGTAGTAAACCAAGGCCGCTTGGCAAGTCTCGGTCCAATTCGGAAATGTTTAATCCCCACACACGAGAAGAAGGTAGAGATGACCACCGGAGGAGAACGGAACGCCGGAATGCAAAACGGACAACGGGGAAAATGCTCGGATGCATGAGACGAACATGTATGCAATGAAATGCACATGATGACATGATATGCAATGCATGACACGTAAGCAATGACATGGCAACAACAGCGAATAAGCGGAGGACACGTGGCACATCGGTCTCGGGGCGTTACAATGACGCCCTTAAAGGTGGTTTTGGTGGGTTTGATCCTCGAGGGATCTATACCCATTTTGCGCACTGTATCCTGATAGAGCAGGTTTAGGTTGCTGCCGCCGTCCATAAGGACTCGAGTGAGGTGAAATCCGTCGATGATGGGGTCTAGGACCAGTGCGGCGGATCCGCCATTGCGGATACTAGTGGGGTGGTCCCTACGATCGAAGGTGATCGGACAAGAGGACCATGGGTTGAACTTTGGGGCAACGGGCTCCATCGCATAGACGTCCCTTAGTGCACGCTTCCGTACCCTCTTGAGTATGTGGTTGCGTATATCATGTTCACCGTCTTCACTTGTGGGGGGAACCTCTTCTGTCCTCCCATGTTCGGCGGCGGGGCTCCTCCTCGTTATCACTATGCAGCCCCTTGTCCTTGTTTTCGGCATTCAACTTGCCGGCCTGCTTGAACACCCAGCATTCTCTGTTGGTGTGATTGGCTGGCTTATCGGGGGTGCCATGGATTTGACACGAGCAATCAAGTATGCGATCCAAACTGGACGGGCCCGGAGTACTTCTTTTGAATGGCCTGTTCCGTTGTGTGGATCTAGAGCCTCTGAATCCGGCATTGACTGTCGTATCATCGGTGTTATCGCCGTTGTTGCGGTGCTTGTGTCTGTTACGACGTGGTCTGCCGTTGGCATCTTTGGTATCCGAAGTGCCCGAATTCCTTGATGTGTTGTTGCTGCGAGCCAGCCAGCTATCCTCACCCGCGCAAAAGCGGGTCATGAGTGTCGTGAGGGCTGCCATAGACTTCTGCTTCTCCTGGCCGAGGTGCCGGGCGAGCCACTCGTCACGGATGTTATGCTTGAATGCCGCTAAGGCCTCTGCATCCGGACAGTCGACAATTTGGTTTTTCTTAGTTAGGAACCGTGTCCATAATTGCCTGGCCGATTCCCCTGGCTGCTGAGTTATATGGCTCAAGTCATCAGCATCCGGTGGTCGCACATAAGTGCCCTGGAAGTTGTCAAGGAATGCGTCTTCCAAATCCTCCCAAGTGCCGACGGAGTCTGCTAGGAAGCTATTCGGCCAATGCCGAGCTGGTCCTTTGAGTTTTAGTGGGAGGTACTTGATGGCATGCAGATCATCACCGCGAGCAATGTGGATGTGGAGGAGGAAATCCTCAATCCATACAGCGGGATCTGTTGTACCATCATATGATTTGATATTTACGGGTTTAAAACCCTCCGGGAATTCGTGATCCATAACTTCATCAGTGAAGCATGGGGGTGTGCGGCGCCTCTGTGCCGGGCTATATCACGACGCAGTTTATATGAGTCTTGTCTGCTGTATTCGGCCCGGTCGGATTTCCTTTTAGTGTATCCGGCATGACGGTCATCGTCCCGCGTTGGCGCGCGCCCCCGTGACCCATATATCGAACTTGCATGTTAATACGTCTCGCAGGTCCCGTGTGTTGCCCCAGGCCTTGGTATTTTTGTTTGAGTGGCGGCGGGGTGCAGGCTGAACTTCAGGCTGAAACGCCTCTCTGGCTCGGCCACGAAGTGGCCGGTCAGCCGCATCGTACACTGGTGATGTAGGTTTCAATGCTTCCTCCTCGAGTCGGGGTAGCGACCTGTACTTTGGGTAACTCTTGGAGGGGCGCTCAAGTTCGTATTCCTCGGCCACAAGGACTTCGGTCCATCTGTCTGCTAGCAAAACGCGATCAGCTCGAAGCTGTTGTTGCTTTTTCTTCAAGCTATTTGCTGTGGCTATAAGCCGATGCTTGAAGCGCTCCTGCTCGACGGGATCCTCGGGCACGATAAATTCTGCGTCGCCGAGGCTCACCTCGTCTTTGGAGAGAGGCATGTAATTGTCCTTCTCCGATTCTCTATCTGTTGCCCACCCAGGAGGGCTAGCTTGTTCACCCTCCCGCTCTAAATCGTGTTGGAGGGGATTGTTGTCGTCTTCGACACTATCCGGAGTGTTATTGTCTCTTGTGCCGGTATCACTACTTTTGCTATGGCGGGACTTAGAGCGGCGCCGCTGACGTCGGCGCTTGGGTTGCTTCTTGGAGGGGTCATCCCCCGCTGTCTCGTCGCCATTGCCTTCTTTGGGGGTGTCCACCATGTATATATCATATGATGAGGTAGCGGTCCAGCGCCCTGTGGGCGGTGGTTTCTGTTCGTCTCCTGCATCGTCGTCCATACCGTCGATGTCTTCGGAGTCGAAGTCGAGCATGTCGGTTAAATCGTCGATAGTGGCTACTAAGTGGGTGGTGGGTGGGGAGCGAATTTCTTCGTCGTCCGCATCCCATTCTAACCGGACATAGTTCAGCCAAGGTTCTCCTGACAAGGAGAGAGACCTTAATGAATTTATCATGTCACCGAAAGGTGAGTGCTAAAAGATATCCGCGGAGGTGAACTCCATGATCGGCGCCCAATCAGATCGATAGGCACGGACGCAGGCGCTCGGAGTCCGTGGCCGGAGACGAATCCAGTGGTTCGGCAACACAGCTCTCGTAAGGGGTGAAGTCAGTATCCGGCTCTATCGCCACTAAGAGTGCGGCCTCCATGGAGGGGTCTATCCACCTGTCCTCGATGGCGCAATTTGCTCCGGATTGAAGGCCAGAGTAGTTGCAGGTGTGATCTCCCGAACACTATCCGACGGCAGAGCTAAATCATGCTCGTCGTGATCGTGCGGCGCACCTGACATGGGCTCGAATCCGTCGAAGATCAAGTCTCCGCGGATGTCGGCAGTGTAGTTTAAGTTTCCGAACCTGACCTGATGGCCAAGGGCGTAGCTATCGATCTGCTCCAAATGGCCAAGCGAGTTGGCCCGCAGTGCGAAGCCGCCGAATACGAAGATCTGTCCGAGGAGGAAAACCTCACCCTGGACCGCATCGTTATCGATGATCGAATGAGCCATCAAGTCTTACGGTGACGGCACAACGGAACTCTCAATGAAAGCACCAATATCGGTGTCAAAACCGACAGATCTCGGGTAGGGGGTCCCGAACTGTGCGTCTAAGGCAGATGGTAACAGGAGGCGGGGGACACGATGTTTACCCAGGTTCGGGCCCTCTCTATGGAGGTAATACCCTACTTCCTGCTTGATTGATCTTGATGATATGAGTATTACAAGAGTTGACCTATGCTACGTCTTGAGCTTGCGTTGGTTTTCCTCGAATAGGAAGGGATGATGCAGCAGAGTAGCGTAAGTATTTCCCTCAGGTTTTGAGAACCAAGGTATCAATCCAGTAGGAGCCCACGCTCAAGTCCCTCATACCTGCACAAAGCGATAGCTACTCGCAACCAACGCGATTAGGGGTTGTCAAGCCCTTCACGGTCACTTACGAGAGTGAGATCTGATAGATATAATATTATTGGTATTTTTGGTATAAAGATGCAAAGTAAAAAGTAAAAGCAAAGTAAAAAATCAAAGCAAGATTAAAGTGATGGAGATTGATATGATGAGAATAGACCCGGGGGCCATAGGTTTCACTAGTGGCTTCTCTCAAGAGCATAAGTATTCTACGGTGGTGAACAAATTACTGTTGTGCAATTGACAGAATTGAGCATAGTTATGAGAATATCTAGGCATGATCATGTATATAGGCATCACATCTGTGACAAGTAGATCGAAACGATTCTGCATCTACTACTATTACTCCACTCATCGACCGCTATCCAGCATGCATCTAGAGTATTAAGTTAAAAACAGAGTAACGCCTTAAGCAAGATGACATGATGTAGAGAGATAAATTCATGCAATATGAAATAAACCCCATGTTGTTATCCTCGATGGCAACGATACAATACGTGCCTTGCTGCCCCTTCTGTCACTGGGTAAGGACGCGCGCAAGATCGAACCCAAAGCCAAGCAATTCCCCCATGGCAAGAACTACCAATCTAGTTGGCCAAACCAAACGGATAATTCGAAGAGACTTGCAGATAACCAATCATACATAAAAGAATTCAGAGAAGATTCAAATATTATTCATAGATAGACTTGATCATAAACCCATAATTCACCGGTCTCAACAAACACACCGCAAAAAGAAGATTACATCGAATAGATCTCCACAAGAGAGGGGGAGAACTTTGTATTGAGATTCAAAGAGAGAGAAGAAGCCATCTAGCTACTAACTATGGACCCGAAGGTCTGAGGTAAACTACTCACACTTCATCAGAGGGGATAGGATGATGTATAAGCCCTCCGTGATGACGGTTCTCTTTCGGCGGAGCTCCGGAACAAGCCCCAAGATGGGATCTCATGGATACAGAAAGTTGCGGCGATGGAATTAGGTTTTTGGCTCCTGTTCTGATCGTTTGGGGGTACGTGTGTATATATAGAAGGAAGAAGTACGCCGGAGGAGCAACGAGGGGCCCACAAGGGAGGGGGGCGCCCTAGGGGGGCGCCCCCACCCTCGTGACCGCCTCTTTTGTTGGAGCAGGGTCCAAGTCTCCTGGATCACGTTCGGTGAGTGACGGTGTCCTGGACTAGGGGGTACTCATCACATCGTCTCCCGATCAGTTGGATTGGGCTCAGGACCCCCATGGCCACATACTCATGGGCCAGTTCGGACAACTGCCGCATACAAGGAAGATTCCACAAGACTTGGCAATCAAGACAAGGACTCCACCCGATCGGCGTATTCGGCTAGGAATTTTGTTATCCTAGGCCTCTGGTGCATTATACAAACCGAGGCCAGGCTAGTCGATAGATAATATACAACAATCATACCATAGGCTAGCTTCTAGGGTTTTAGCCTCTACGATCTCGTGGTAGATCAACTCTTGTAACACTCATATCATCAATATCAATCAAGCAGGACGTAAGGTATTACCTCCATCAAGAGGGCCCGAACCTGGGTAAACATCGTGTCCCTTGCCTCCTGTTACCATCGATCCTAGACGCACAGTTCGGGACCCCCTACCCGAGATCCGCCGGTTTTGATACCGACATTGGTGCTTTCACTGAGAGTTCCGCTGCGTGATCGGCAAAAGGATCCATGGCTCGTCTGCAGGTCAACTGCGATGCCGACATCTTCGTCGCCGGCTCGACTGGTCACCTCGGCTCGACCAAGGACCATGCTCCATCTCTGATCGTCATGTTCGGACGAGGGCCTTCATCAACATCAACTCCGATCTCTATTAAGATCATGGAAGAATCATCCATGGAGCTCGGGGCTCAACGTGAACATTGCCCTCGGGCGACCGTGCTGTTTTTCCGAACAGCAAACTTGTATCTGCTGCCACCACCTCTTAGGGCATCGCTTTGATGATCCCTTTGGTGGAATTGTGCGGAATTGAGTCTATAACAACCCTGGAAAATTTCGTCGAGTTCCGATGGATGAATCTCTGGCAATCCACGATATACCGGAGCCCTGTCAAATCTGGATGGGAATTTGGATGAGTTTAGGGCGTGGTGTACAGATTCTAGCTCGGACGTCCTTTGGAAGATCCAACCGTTGATCGGCTGCGGAATTCCTATATCTACAACCTCTCAAAATTTCAGCTCGATCCGACCGTCCAAACTCCCGGAACCTTCCGATTAGTGCATCATTTTTCGGATCTGTTTTCTGCGCGAAAACGAATCTGACCCGAGTTCATCTTTTTTATGAACGGGATTTCGGACATCCCTTTTGAAGGAAGTCTTGTACGGAGTATTGTGTTTTGTTCCCGAACACATCCCACTAACTTTAAGATCTTTTGAACATGATCTTCAACATCATGCTGGTGTCAAACCAGTCCGGCAATATTACTCCACGGCTGCCGACCTGCGCTAGACACGTCGTCACTTTAGCCGAGCTCAACTTCTTCGGATCATCATCTCGGCAAGCCGAACAAAAGTCCGGCATCGCAAAGGATAAATCATCATCAACATCGCCACCCCACGGATTACACGGAGCGGGCATACCGGCATCGCCGCAAGGTCGCTTCCTCAAGCCGGCATCGACCACGTCACGACCTGCATCGACAGGGCCGCACTATTGCTTATTCAAGCTGGTGTCCATCACGCCGACCTACTTCGACTCATCGGCTAACGTCGAGGATTCGACATCTCGGCTGGACCAGGGTCTTCGCCATCTCTTCATCAACCTACTCCGGACACTTCGGTGTCACTAGCCGACCAGCTCCGTCACGTTAGCTGGGCCGAGGGCTTTGCCTCGGCGAGTCAACCTTTACCAGCATTTCCATGCCGTCATTTTATCGCCCATCAGGCAATGGGTGTGCGGAGCGAGTCCCAATTTGGGGGATGGAACCTTGCCCCGCATCAAGCTCGGACCGCGTCATCAATACCAAACATATTAACCAGCTAAGTCGCTTTCATGCTCAAAGCTTTAATTTCTAACTTGTGTTCGGTTCGACCAAGCATTATACTTTTTTGGAAAAAAGTTGCTTGTAAAAAATTTCCTTTTCCAAACTTTGTTTGTGACGCATAAATTCAAATACCCAATTCATTTGGGGGCTTCCTTCATGAAGCTTTTCCACTTGCATATGATTATACTTGTACGGCTTCGTTCCTTGTTCGTGTATTACGCCACAATATGCACCATATTGACTTAAGCGATTTGCAAGCTGGGTTGCCTCGCTCCTGTGTTTACCCCTACGTTCCCGATTGTTCGGCTAGGGAGTAAAGGGAGCACATCTGCGATTGTCATGATCGGGTCGCCCGAGCCAGACCTCAGACTGGGTGAAGCCGAAAGCTAGCGCTCTTATAGTTTTCAATGATGGTCGGCACACAACGGAACTCCTGAGTACAAAAACTCTATTGCACAAGTCTCATAATAACAATGAGCACCGAAGAAAGGTATCGGTGGGGGTACTATTTTCCTTGAAGATGCTTCTTACACTTCACGGTAATATAGCATAAGTTCCCTGAGCGCGCTTTGTCTGTTACAGCCTTATGGCCTGATTGCCTTGTTATTGGAAACACCGTTGATATTCTCGACCGATGGAGTACATAACACTTTTCGGTCCTTGACCGAAGAGGGAGAAGCTGACGGTCGGTTAAGACGCGTTTAAAGTTCGGTTGAACGTAGATATGATATAAGTACTTCGGTACATGCAATCATTCTTCTACCCAAGTCACTTGGGGGCTCTTAAGTTTATTTGAGTCGTTTTATAATAAGTGTTCTTCTTCTTAGTCGTTGCAAAGTTTTATTATTATTATGTATCACTCCTTTTTTCGACACGAGTGTGCGGTCACTAGCCGGGGAGCCTAATTTCTCTCTCAAAGCCGCTAGAGTTTAGTTTGCTAAACTGGCCTGATGAGAAGTACTCCGCCCTCGGGATAGGAGGTTGAAGCTGTAGGCTGACCCGCTCGAAGTCTTGAGATAGGATGTATCATGTTAAAGCACGACAGAAGCACTTCTTTTTTCTAAGACCAACTTTCGGATTGGCACCGAACACTTGATATTGTTCGGACGTCATGTTTTTACTGACGTTTCTTGGTTTTCCAAGCTTTTTGGCACTTTTAAACTATTTGTGCTTTTCCAGCATTAGTCTCGCAGTGCAACGCCAGACACCTTTAGGGATTCGGCAAAAACATTCTCGGATATTGCTATATATGCATCGGTTTCGAATTGTGTCTTCGGTCAATAGTTGGGTTGCCCGGCTCCTGTGCTTTCCTCCTACGTTCCGCTTTATTCAGCTAGGTGTGCAAAGGGAGAACCACTGCGATTGTGCTTCCAGCTCGCATGGTCAAGCACCTCAGTGGAGAAAGCCGAAAACTGACTGTCACAATAGGCGTAAACTGGTCAGCGATCTGATGACTATGTTAAATGACGGGCCGTCCATAACATTGGCCAAAGTGTTTACGGCTTGACCTCGATTGTTGCCGAACACTCGGGGGCTAGTAACTGGCCTCCCAAACAAAATCCTCAACATTTTGCTCTTACATTAGAGCTGAGGTTTCATGATCATGCTTAGCATGACAACCCAAAGGAAGGAACCGATAGCGGGATCATTTTCTTTGGAGGACATTTCTTATGTTAAACAGTAAATATAACATATCTCTCTGCGTACCTTTGTTTATAAAACCGTATGGCCAGATTGCCTTATTTGTCGTAAATCCTTGCCCTCATAAAGGCTTTATAAAGTAGGACAAACACTCCTCAGCTAATGGCCAAGGAGGTGGAAGCCGATGGTAGGTCAACAAAGTTTTGTACAATGCGGATTCGAGCATTAATGATGTAAAGTACTTGGATACATAGAGTCATTACACATAATTTGTGATTTTACTATGGATATCGATCCTTAATTCGGCCACCCGTGCCCGCATTAAGGCTCGGGGGCTACTGGGCTTCAGGATTATTATTTACAAATATTAAAGGGGCACATCGATCCCCTGATCTGGTGTTGCCACCCGACCAGTGTCTCGGGGGCTACTGCATTACCTGTCCAATGCAGAAAATTTTATGTGCAATATAGTTTCCGAGGAGATTTTGATCCTCAGGTTGGTCGGCCGCACCCAACTTGAGTCTCGAGGACCGAGCATGCCGCTTTTTGTGTCCCGAAGTATTCTGCCGAGCTAGGACTTGATCCTCAGGCCGATTTTGCAAATCAACCTGAGTCTCAGCGGCTACTGGGGTCAGCGGTCTTACGTCATCCTTCGGGTGCATCTCGGGTTTTAGACTGATACACACCTTGAGGGCTACTGGCCATATATCTCAGCAGAGAATAAATTGCAGTAATAATAAATCGGCCCACAGTCGGGGTGTGCACCACCTCAAAAGCAGTCCGGCATAAAGCTCGGGCGCTAGTGGCTGGCTCCATAGAGGGCATTTCCGGCATTAAGCTCGGCTAAACTCCTTCAACTTTTTTGAACCAAGGTGATATGACACCTCGGATATAGTCCGGCGTTGGAGCTGGGACACTGTCTAGCGTTGGAGCTCGGATATAGTCCGGCGTTGGAGCTCGGATACAGTCCGGCGTTGGAGCTTGGACATAGTCCGGCGTTGGAGCTCGGCTACATTCCGGCGTTGGAGCTCGGAAGCGGTCCGACATTGGTGCTCGGCTGCAAAAGATACCTCGAATGCTGTTCGGCGTTAGAGCTCAGACGTAAGAGGACACTGCCTCCCGGGAACAACTTCAAACCCGAGGTGTGGCATAAAAATAACAAGGCATTGATAAAAGCTGGAAACTTAAAGGGGCTCCTCGGATACCCGACGTGTAAACTCGCCGAATGCATTTCGGCAATCCTCAAGATCGAAGATGAGAAGATTTGTTGGACCAGTTTTCAAGACCGTCAACCGAAGATGAAGAACAGTTCAGAAGAATCGAGGAGCGTCCCTAACTTGAAGACCTTTTCAGGGGGCTACTGACGGTGTCCTGGACTAGGGGGTACTCATCACATCGTCTCCCGATCAGTTGGATTGGGCCGAGGACCCCCATGGCCGCATACTCATGGGCCAGTTCGGACAGCTGCCGCATACAAGGAAGATTCCACAAGACTTGGCGATCAAGACAAGGACTCCACCCCATCGGCGTATTCGGCTAGGACTCTTGTTATCCTAGGCCTCTGGTGCATTATATAAACCAAGGCCAGGCTAGTCGATAGATAATATACAACAATCATACCATAGGCTAGCTTCTAGGGTTTTAGCCTCTACGATCTCGTGGTAGATCAACTCTTGTAACACTCATATCATCAATATCAATCAAGCAGGACATAGGGTTTTACCTCCATCAAGAGGGACCGAACCTGGGTAAACATCGTGTCCCTTGCCTCCTGTTACTATCGATCCTAGACACACAGTTCGGGACCCCCTACCCGAGATCCGCCGATTTTGACACCGACAGTGAGAAAATCACATTCCCGAAGATTTTATTCCGTTTGGACTCCGTTTGATATTCCGTTTATCCGAAACACTGAAATAGGCAAAAAACAACAATTCTGGGCTGGGCCTCCGGTTAATAGGTTAGTCCCAAAAATAATATAAAAGTGGAAAATAAAGCCCAATATAGTCCAAAACAGTAGATAATATAGCATGGAGCAATCAAAAACTATAGATACGTTGGAGACATATCAGGCATCCCCAAGCTTAATTCGTGCTCGTCCTCGAGTAGGTAAATGATAAAAGGAGAATTTTTTATGCGGAGTGCTACTTGGCATAATTTCAATGTAAATCTTCTAAATTGTGGTATGAATATTCAGATTAGAAAGATTCAAGACAAAAGTTTATATTGACATAAAAAATAATACTTCAAGCATACTAACAAAGCAATTATGTCTTCTCAAAATAACATGGCCAAAGAAAGTTATTCCTACAAATCATATAGTCTGGCTATGCTCCATCTTCACCACACAAAGTATTTAAATCATGCACAACCCCGATGACAAGCCAAGCAATTGTTTCATACTCTAACTTTTTCAAAACTTTTTCAATCTTCACGCAATACATGAGCGTGAGCCATGGATATAGCACTATAGGTGGAATAGAATGGTGGTTGTGGAGAAGACAAAGAGGAGGGGAAGATAGTCTCACATCAACTAGGCGTATCAACGGGCTATGGAGATGCCCATCAATAGATATCAATGTGAGTGAGTAGGGATTGCCATGCAACGGATGCACTAGAGCTATAAATGTATGAAATCTCAACAAAAGAAACTAGTGGGTGTGCATCCAACTTGCTTGCTCACGAAGACCTAGGGCAATTTGAGGAAGCCCATTATCGGAATATACAAGCCAAGTTCTATAATGTAAAATTCCCACTAGTATATGAAAGTGACAACATATGAGACTCTCTATATGAAGAACATGGTGCTACTTTGAAGCACAATATATGAGACTCGCTATATCATGGTGCTACTTTGAAGCACAAGTGTGGAAAAAAAGGATAGTAGCATTGCCCCTTTTTATTTATTTTCTCTTTTTTTGGGCCTTCTTTTTTTCTTTGGCCTTTCTCTTCTCTTTTTTTTCATCGGGACAATGCTCTATTGAATGATGATCATCACACTTTTATTTATTTACAACTCAATGATTACAACTCGATTCTAAAACAAAGTATGACTCTATATGGATGCCTCCGGCGGTGTACCGGGATATGCAATGAATCAAGAGTGACAAGTATGAAGAAATTATGAACAGTGGCTTTGCCACAAATACTTATGTCAACTACATGATCATGCTAAGCAATATGACAATGATGAATGTGTCATGATGAACTAGATGGTGGAAAGTTGCATGGCAATATATCTCGGAATGGCTATGGAAATGCCATAATATGTAGGTATGGTGGCTGTTTTGAGGAAGGTATATGGTAGGTGTATGATACCGGCGAAAGGTGCACGTTATTAGAGAGGCTAGCAAAGGTGGAAGGGTGAGAGTGCGTATAATTCATGGATTCAACATTAGTCATAAAGAACTCACATACTTATTGCAAAAATCTAGAAGTTATCAAAGCAAAGTATTACGCGCATGCTCCTAGGGGGATAGATTGGTAGGAAAAGACCATCGCTTGTCCCCGACCGCCACTCATAAGGAAGGCAATCAATATTCAAATCATGCTTCGACCTCGTTACATAACAGTTCACCATACGTGCATGCTACGGGAATCACAAACCTTAACACAATTATTCTTTAAATTCACAACTACTCAACTAGCATGACTTTAATGTTATCACCTCCATATCTCAAAACAATTATCATGCTTCAATCTTTTCTTAGTATTCAACACACTCAAAAGAAAGTTTCACAAATCTTGAATACCAAGCATATTATTATTAAGCAAATTACCATGCTATTAAGAGACTCTCAAAATAATTTAAGTGAAGCATGAGAGATGAATAGTTTCTTTAAAACAAATCCACCATCGTGCTCTAAAAGATCTAAGTGAGGAACATAGAGCAAAATTATAATGCTCAAAAGATATAAGTGAAGCACATAGAGCAAAACTACTTAGCTCAAAAGATATAAGTGAAGCACATAGAGTATTCTATCAAATTTTAATTCATGTATGGCTCTCTCAAAAGGTGTGTACAGCAAGGATGATTGTGGCATACTAAGAAAAAAAGACACAAATAATACAAGACGTCCAAACAAAACACATATCATGTTGGTGAATAAAAATATAGCTCCTAGTAAATTACCGATGGAAGTGGACGAAAGAGGGGATGCCTTCCGTGGCATCCCCAAGCTTTGACTTTTTGGTGTCCTTGGATTATCTTGGGGGTGCCATGGGCATCCCCAAGCTTAGGCTCTTTCCACTCCTTGTTCCATGATCCATCAAAAGAATTCACCCAAAACTTGAAAACTTCACAACACAAAACTCAAAATAGAAAACTCGTGAGCTCTGTTAACGAAAGAAAACAAAAGACCACTTCAAGGTACTATAATGAACTCATTCTTTATTTATATTGGTGTTAAACCTACTGTATTCCAACTTCTCTATGGATTATAAACTATTTTACTAGCCATAGATTCATTGTTATTCTCAATCAAAGTAGACAAAGGCATATCATTAGGATCAGAAGAAACACTCTTAGTAGCAAATAATTTCATAAGTTCATCCATATTTCCACTCAACACATTAATTTCTTCTATCGCATGCACTTTTTTATTAGAAGATCTTTCAGTATGCCATTGAGAATAATTAACCATAATACTATCTAGGAGTTTAGTAGCATCTCCTAAAGTGATTTCCATAAAAGTGCCTCCCGCAGCCGAATCTAAAAGATTTCTAGAAGCAAAATTCAATCCGGCATAAAATTTTTGTATAATCATCCACAAATTCAAACCATGAGTAGGGCAATTACGTATCATTAATTTCATTCTCCCCCAAGCTTGTGCAGCAAGTTCATGATCAAGTTGTTTAAAGTTCATAATATCGTTTCTAAGAGAGATGATCTTAGCGGGAGGAAAATACTTAGAGATAAAATCATCTTTGCACTTGTTCCATGAATCAATACTATTCTTAGGCAAAGACGAAAACCAAGCTTTAGCACGATCTCTAAGCGAAAAAGGAAATAGCTTCAATTTAACGACATCATTATTGACATCTTTTTTCTTTTGCATATCACATAAATCAACGAAGCTATTCAGATGAGTAGCGGCATCTTCACTAGGAAGGCAGGCGAATTGATCTTTCATAACAAGATTCAACAAAGCAGTATTAATTTCACAAGATTCAGCATCGGTAAGAGGAGCAATCGAAGTGCTAAGGAAATCATTATTATTGGTATTGGTGAAGTCACACAATTTAGTAGTATCTTGAGCCATCGCGACAAACAAGCAATCTAACACCCGAGCAAACAAAAAGCAAGCGGGCAAAAAGAGGCAAATAGAGAGGGAGGATAGAGAGAGAGGGCGAATAAAACAGCAAGGGTGAATTGGGGGGAGAGGAAAACGAGAGGCAAATGGCAAATAATGTAAAGCGAGAGATAGGGATTGCGATGGGTACTTGGTATGTTGACTTTTTTGCGTAGACTCCCTGGCAACGGCGCCAGAAATCCTTCTTGCTACGTCTTGAGCTTGCGTTGGTTTTCCCCGAAGAGGAAGGGATGATGCAGCAGAGTAGCGTAAGTATTTCCCTCTATTTTTGAGAACCAAGGTATCAATCCAGTAGGAGCCCACGCTCAAGTCCCTCGTACCTGCACAAAGAGATAGCTACTCGCAACCAACGGGATTAGGGGTTGTCAAGCCCTTCACGGTCACTTACGAGAGTGAGATCATATAATATTTTTGGTATAAAGATGCAAAGTAAAAAGTAAAAGCAAAGTAAAAAGCAAAGCAAGATTAAAGTGATGGAGATTGATATGATGAGAATAGACCCGGGGGCCATAGGTTTCACCAGTGGCTTCTCTCAAGAGCATAAGTATTCTACGGTGGGTGAACAAATTACTGTTGAGCAATTGACAGAATTGAGCATAGTTATGAGAATATCTAGGCATGATCATGTATATAGGCATCACGTCCATGACAAGTAGATCAAAACGATTCTGCATCTACTACTATTACTCCACTCATCGACCGCTATCCAGCATGCATCTAGAGTATTAAGTTAAAAACAGAGTAACGCCTTAAGCAAGATGATAGAGAGATAAATTCATGCAATATGAAATAAACCCCATCTTGTTATCCTCGATGGCAACGATACAATACGTGCCTTGCTGCCCCTTCTGTCACTGGGTAAGGACACCGCAAGATCGAACCCAAAGCTAAGCACTTCTCCCATGGCAAGAACTACCAATCTAGTTGGCCAAACCAAACGGATAATTCGAAGAGACTTGCAAAGATAACCAATCATACATAAAAGAATTCGGTGAAGATTCAAATATTATTCATAGATAGACTTGATCATAAACCCACAATTCATCGGTCTCAACAAACACACCGCAAAAAGAAGATTACATCGAATAGATCTCCAGAAGAGAGGGGGAGAACTTTGTATTGAGATTCAAAGAGAGAGAAGAAGCCATCTAGCTACTAACTATGGACCCGAAGGTCTGAGGTAAACTACTCACACTTCATCAGAGGGGCTAGGATGATGTAGAAGCCCTCCGTGATGATGGCCCTCTTTCGGCGGAGCTCCGGAGCAGGCCCCAAGATGGGATCTCGTGGATACAAAAAGTTGCGGCGGTGGAATTAGGTTTTTGGCTCCTGTTCGAATCGTTTGGGGGTACGTGTGTATATATAGGAGGAAGAAGTACGCCGAAGGAGCAACGAGGGGCCCACGAGGCAGGGGGCGCGCCCTAGGGGGAGGGCGCCCCCCACCCTCGTGACCGCCTCTTTTGTTCCTTGGAGCAGGGTCCAAGTCTCCTGGATCACGTTCGGTGAGAAAATCACGTTCCCGAAGATTTTATTCCGTTTGGACTCCGTTTGATATTTCGTTTATCCGAAACACTGAAATAGGCAAAAAAAAACAACAATTCTGGGCTGGGCCTCCGGTTAATAGGTTAGTCCCAAAAATAATATAAAAGTGGAAAATAAAGCCCAATATAGTCCAAAACAGTAGATAATATAGCATGGAGCAATCAAAAATTATAGATACGTTGGAGACGTATCAATCTACCACGAGATCGTAGAGGCTAAACCCTAGAAGCTAGCCTATGGTATGATTGTTCTTGTCCTACGGACTAAACCCTCCAGTTTATATAGACACCGGAGGGGGCCAGGGTTACACAAAGTCAGTTACAAGGAAGAAGATCTACATATCCGTATTGCCAAGCTTGCCTTCCACGCCAAGGAGAGTCCCATCCGGACACGGGACGAAGTCTTCAATCTTGTATCTTCATAGTCCAACAGTCCGGCCAAAGGATATAGTCCGGCTGTCTGGAGACCCCCTAATACATGACTCCCTCAACGGCATAATGGAACTCTCAATGAAAGCACCAATGTCGGTGTCAAAACCGGCGGATCTCGGGTAGGGGGTCCCAAACCGTGCATCTAAGGCGGATGGTAACAGGAGGTGGGGGACACGATGTTTACCCAGGTTCGGGCCATCTCGATGGAGGTAATACCCTACTTCCTGCTTGATTGATCTTGATGATATGAGTATTACAAGAGTTGATCTACCACGAGATCGTAGAGGCTAAACCCTAGAAGCTAGCCTATGCTGTAAGTGCAACTATCCCTAGGTGGTTTTGGTAATTCATAACAACATATAGCTCATTGAGCTAATGCTATTCCAAGATGATTATTTCAGGAAAGCTCAATGATTGGCATGGCATGGATGTGAAAGTGGAACCCTCAAAATGCTAAGGACAAAAGATTGGCTCAAGCTCAAAAGCTCAAGACTCTTCATTTTATATTTTAGTGATCCAAGATCACATTGAGTCTTTAGGAAAAGCCAATACTATCAAGGAGGGATGAGGTGTTGCTTAATGAGCCTCTTGCTTCATGTGCTTAGTGATATGCTCCAAAACCCTCAACTACTTTCCCATATCCACTTATGACCTAAACCCTAAGCCAAACTCGGTCCTACCGATTCTTTCTATCCGGCGCCACCGAGTTTCACTTGTCATAAGCCACTGCCAAACCCTAGCAATTCGGTTCTACCGATAGGGATCTCGGTCTCACCGAGATGGGATTGCAAACTCTCTGTTTCCCTTTTGTAACTTTTCGGTCTCACCGAAAGAGCAAATCAGTCCCACCGAGTTTACCTGACCAACTCTCTGGTTAGCTTATTACCAAACTCGGTCTCACCGAGTTTGTGTAATCGGTCTCACCGAGATTACGTTATGCCCAAACCCTAACCATATCGGTCCTACCGAGTTGCATGTCAGTCCCACCGAAAATCTCTAACGGTCACTAGGTTTACCTTTTCGGTCCGACCGAGTTTGTTGATCCGGTCCCACCAAGATTGGAAAACTGTGTGTAACGGTTGGATTTTGTGTGGAGGCTATATATACCCCTCCACCTCCTCTTCATTCGTGGAGAGAGCCATCAGAACACATACACAATTCCAACTCATATGTTCTGAGAGAAAACCACCTACTCATGTGTTGAGACCAAGATATTCCATTCCTACCATATGAATCTTGATCTCTAGCCTTCCCCAAGTTGCTTTCCACTCAAATCTTCTTTCCACAAAATCCAAATCCTATGAGAGAGAGTTGAGTGTTGGGGAGACTATCATTTGAAGCACAAGAGCAAGGAGTTCATTACCTACACACCATTTGTTACTTCTTGGAGAGTGGTGTCTCCTAGATTGGCTAGGTGTTACTTGGGAGCCTCCGACAAGATTGTGGAGTTGAACCAAGGAGTTTGTAAGGGCAAGGAGATCGCCTACTTCGTGAAGATCTACCGCTAGTGAGGCAAGTCCTTCGTGGGCGATGGCCATGGTGGGATAGACAAGGCTGCTTCTTCGTGGACCCTTCGTGGGTGGAGCCCTCTGTGGACTCGCGCAACCATTACCCTTCGTGGGTGGAGCCCTCCGTGGACTCGCGCAACCGTTACCCTTCGTGGGTTGAAGTCTCCATCAACGTGGATGTAGGATAGCACCACCTATCCGAACCACGGGAAAAACATCCGTGTCTCCAATTGCGTTTGAATTCTCCAAACCCTTCCCTTTACATTCTTGCAAGTTTCATGCTTTACTTTCCACTGCCAATATACTCTTTGCATGCTTGCTTGAATTGTGTGATGATTGCTTGACTTGTCCTACAATAGCTAAAATCTGCCAAGAACTAAAATTGGGAAAAGGTTAAGTTTTTATTTGGTCAAGTAGTCTAATCACCCCCCCTCTAGACATACTTCCGATCCTACAAGTGGTATCAGAGCTTTGGTCTCCATTTGCTTTGATCTCCATAGCTTTTGGTGGTCATAGCCTTGGTTTCACAACCTAGGAGAGTATGGCGTCTAGCGAGGGAAATTATCACCGTAGAGGTCCTTACTTTGATGGTACTAATTTTGCTAGTTGGAAGCATAAAATGAAAATGCATATTCTTGGACATAACCCCGCCGTTTGGGCTATTGTGTGTGTTGGTTTGCAAGGTGACTTCTTTGATGGGAAAGAACCAAACCGTGAAGCTACCGCGGATGAGTTGAAGATGTTGCAATACAATGCTCAAGCTTGTGATATTCTCTTCAACGGATTGTGCCCCGAAGAATTCAACAAAATCAGCCGTCTTGAGAATGCAAAGGAAATTTGGGACACTTTGATTGATATGCACGAAGGTACCGACTCCGTCAAGGAATCCAAGTTGGATGTGCTTCAAAGTCAACTTGACAAGTTCAAAATGAAGGATGGTGAAGGTGTTGCTGAAATGTACTCTAGGCTTGCTCTCATCACAAATGAGATTGCCGGCTTAGGAAGTGAAGAGATGACCGATAGATTCATCATCAAGAAGATTCTAAGAGCCTTGGATGGAAAATATGATACCGTGTGCACATTGATCCAAATGATGCCCAATTACAAAGATCTCAAGCCAACAGAGGTGATTGGAAGAATCGTTGCTCATGAGATGTCACTTAAGGATAAAGAGGAACTTCACAACAAATCAAGTGGTGCCTACAAAGCCTCATGTGAAGCCCCTACATCATCAAGTGAGAAACAAAACTTCAATGAAGAATTGAGCTTAATGGTGAAGAACTTCAACAAGTTCTACAAGAGTAGAAGCAAAGATAGAAGCTTCAAGTCAAGGTCCTACAATGACAAAAGATCTTCTAGTCGAGAGCGAAACTGCTACAGTTGTGGAAGACCCGGACACTATTCCAATGAGTGTACGACTCCCTACAAGAGAAGAGAAGATTCTCCAAAAAGAAGAAGCAAAAAATCACCACCAAGAGAGAGAAGGAGTAAAGATGATCGTTATGAACGAAGATACTCACGGAGAAGCAAGGATTCGGAAAGGAAGGAAAAATCATCAAGGAGCTACACAAAACGAAGACATCAAGCTCATGTTGGTGAATGGGTATCCGGCTCCGACTCCGACAGCCACTCCGAGAGAAGTTATCACTCCGACTCCGAAGATACTCAAGATGAAGGTGTTGCCGGTCTAGCACTTGTGTCAACCAACTCCTACGACATATTTGACTCACCAAATGAAGGAATTGGAAGATGCTTCATGGCCAAAGGTCCTAAGGTAACACACCCCGAGTATGTTGATTTCAATAGTGATGAAGATGACTTGTTAGGTGATGATTTGCTTGTTGACAACTCTAGTGATGAATACTATGATGAAACGTCAATTAATCATGCTAATCAAGATAAAACGAATGACAATGATAAGGAGAAGATTGAGGCTCTAACTAAAGAACTAAACACTCTTAAGTTAGCTCATGAAACTATCTTCGAAGATCATCAAGAACTTTTAAGAGCTCATGAGAAATTACGCCTTGAAAAGCTCAATCTTGAGCAAGAGCATGAGTTCTTAAAAGCAATCAATGATGATCTCTGCAAGAAAAGTTCTTCTTACATTGCCAAGCGTTTACTCTTATCCACTTACATGCCTCAAGTCAAGTCTAGTAACAAGAACAAGAAAGATTCTTCCTCTAGAAGTAACAATGATCATGCTAAATCCAATATTGTTGCTTCTAGTAGTTCTCTTGATTCCACTAATGATTCTCTTAGCCAAGTTACACTTGAGCAAGAAAATAGCTTATTGAAGGGAATTATAGAGAAAGGAGTGTACAAAAGCCTTGCCGGGAGTAAGCAATTTGAGGAAATTGTGGGCAAGCAAGGAATGCACCGGAAGAATCAAGGTGTTGGTTTTGAACGAAAGTTCAATGCCAATGGAGTTGAGTGGGAAGAAGATCAATACCCCAAGACAAAGTTTGTTCCTCAACAAGAGAAGTATGATACTTCTTTCAAGGGGACACAAGCTCAAGATGATCTTCCACCACAAGACTACAAGCAAAAAGGCAAGGACAAACTTCAAGAGGAAATTGATGCATTTGAAGAAGCTCCTAAGACCTTAGTCAAGTGGATTCCCAAGACTACTTCAAGTTCCACTTCATCAAGTATGACTACAACTCCAAGGATTCCCATCAAGATGGTGTGGATCCAAAATAAGAAGAACTAGAGAGTTCTTGAGGGTGACTCCGCCAACATACTTCACTCTTATCATTTTGGCAAGAACAAGTGCAATCAACTTCCACATCTTGCACTAGTTCAAGGAGTCACAAACCCTCTTGTTGGTAAGACAAGGGACAAGGTAACCTAAAAGTTTTCATGGACATCATCTTGTGTGTGCATCACTCTATGTCTATGGATATCCTTGTTTGTTCCTTGTGGGACTAACCCATGTAGGTATTGAAAGTGCAATTCACTCAAATGGATAGCTCCAAGTGATCTACATCAACATTGAGCATCCACATCTTCAACATCTACATGAAGTCATCATCGACAAAACCCGAGGTTAGTTCATCCCTCTAAGGGGGGATATCACATCTAGGGGGAGCTTTACTCTAAGACTTGAGCTAAAGCAACTCTAAAGACGTGAACACAACAATGCTTTATGTAAAAGTGGTAACCCCACTTGAGCTTAAACGATGAGTATGACCTATGATCAAGTGTTCTCACTTGACTCCTAAGTCAATATACTCATATATAGATGACCTTGTCATCGCAAATTGCTTGATAGATGCTAGAATTGGTTGTGCATGCCTTGTCACATATTTCATTTGCCATCTTATTGTGTGAGCATGCTGGTTGCATATTTTACTCATTCGAGGACATCCACTTGTTGTTTTGATTGTTTGGTTTTATTTCCTTTTGCCAAGTGGATGGACAAGAATGCCTAAGAACCTCCTCTAGCTATCTATGCTTTTCTCGTCTCAAACTCTATTCATGCTACATCACAAAATTTGATCAAGTCAGATTCGAACCACTCTGTGTGAGGAGCGCTCGAAGTCCCCGATTCGTCATAGACTTAAACTTCCAAAACCTCTTTATGATTCTCGGTCTGACCGATACCCTACTTTCGGTCCTACCGAGATCATTAAGTTGATCTAGGTTTTCGATCTCGGTGCAACCGATTTGAACCATTCGGTCACACCGAGTTGCAACAACTGTATACAGTTTTGCATCTCGGTGCCACCGAGTTGTTCCACTCGGTCACACCGACAGGGTCGGGCTATATATAGTCACGGGCAAAAATTTGGAAATTTCTCCGAACCCCTTCGCCCGCGCGATAGCCTGCTCTGCCAACTTGGTCTCCGGATCGTCTCCTCGCCGCCAGCCGCCTCCAGTCGCTGGTCTCCGTCGCCGTCAACGGAAATTCAACCCCGCCGTTGCCGCCGTAGCGAGTCTCCGCCGAACTAGGGTATGGACTCAATCTTTGTGCTATTCCCCAATCCGATTCTTAGCACATTGTGATCATCATGATTCTTGCCATGTTTGTTAAACTTCTATCCAGTCAATGAACTCGTAGATTAGGTTTGATTCGAAAATTCTAGGTTTAGGTTTCCGCCGAAACCATCTCGGACCCACCGAGTTGAAAAACTCGGTCCCACCGATTTGGCTTATGCCATTGCACAAGTGAGACTCGGTCTGACCGAGAATTACTTATCGGTGTGACCGATTTTGGAACTCTGTGAAACCCTAGCAGTCTCGGTGCCACCGAACTGTGACTCAGTCTGACCGAGTTCACTAGTTTAGGTGCCAAAACTGCTTCGGTATCACCGAGTTTAGAAATCAGTAGATCCGAGATGATTTCAGTGGGAAACTAAAACTAAGATTTTGAATCATTCTTTTGCAAAAATCTCTGCATTTTGTGATGCTCATCCACTCTACCTCATCTATAAACTATTCACAGGGTTAGCAGTCAGCTTGTTCATCATGTCAGATCAGAGTGACAGCCAGAATGTGTCAGAACAGCCAGTGCAGATGAGTGAGGGCACTGGTCCCTCAAGTTCTTCAGATGAAGGCAGCAGGAGCACCCCTAGCAATCTGCCAAAAGCTGCCACAAGACAAAGGAAGAAGAGAACCTCAGAATCAGAGGATGAGGACTATGTGGCAGAAGAGGAAGCAACTTCAAAGAGAGTAGTGCTCACGAAGGAACATGGCTCAACTCAAGGCACAAAGCCGGGATTGAAAATCAAAAGGCCAGCAGGTAGGCAGCCTATGCCAAAGGCCAGAGCCTCAACTCAGATTCCTGAAAAGCCTGCTCCCATAGAGCCAGTTGTTGCTGAAGGGAAAAAGAGGAAAGAAAGGGTCAAGAAGACCGTAGCCAGAGTGCTTGGAAAGGCTTCCATCATGGAATATGAGGATGAAGAAGAAGATGTTGCTGCACCAGCACCTAAGGCACCCAAGCAGATGGGTGATGCCATAAGAGCTGGGGCAACTGCTTCCAAGGCCAAGCCAGCTCCAAAGCCAAAGCCAAAGAGGAATACAAGAAGCATCCCAGCTGCTGAGAAGAACAAGGCCCTAGTGCCTGACACTGCAGAAGATGATGAAGAGCAAGTTCTTAGAAAGCTCAAGCCCAAGATCCCAGACCACAATGATGCTCATCCTGTGGCTGAGGACATGAAGCTTAGGAGAGATTCAGGGCTCAAGAAGTGGAGAGAAGCAGATCCGTATGCTTCAAGGAGAAGGGCTGCTATCGATTACAGGTTTTACACTAAGGAACAGCAGGACTTTTATGAGACAGTACTGCTAGACAAGAAGCCAATTGTATGTGATATGAGATGGGTTGATTGGCAATACATCAAGGAGAATGAAGAGCACTATCCTGGAGTGCAGGACAGCTTCAAGGCATGTGGAGTAGAGGACTTTGTTGGGCAGAAGCTCACAAAGTGGAATGAGGAGCTTATCATGCAGTTCTACTCCACAGCACATTTCTATCCAGATGGCAGAATTGTATGGATGTCTGAGGGTACGAGGTACCAATCTACAGTTGCTGAATGGGCTCAGCTGATCAATGCCCCAGAAGAGCAGGATGATGACTTGGATATCTATGCCAAGAAGAAGATGGACCACAACTCAATGTCAAATATGTACAAGGAAATTCCAAATGAAGCACTTGACACTTTCAAGTTTGGCTCAGTACACTATCTTCTGTCAGGATTGCCAACCATCAATTGGATACTGAGGCACACCTTGTTGCCCAAGTCAGGTGATCACAAGATGATCAGAGGCCATGCAATCAATTTGCTTCATGTATTCGATGTGCCTCAGAAGTTCAAAGTCATGAGCCTCATCGTAGAAACAATCAAGAGGACTGCAGCAGACCAGAAGAGGAGTTGTGGATATGCCCCTCAGATTCAGGAGCTCATCAACTCCAAGATGGGCACGGGCATATACTTATTGGACAAGGAACACCTGCCCATCCGTCCAGATTTTGAAGATAATCAAGTGGTCATGACTGAGAATGATCCATCATCTGCCCAAGCACAAGCCAAGAAGGAGAAGGTGAGGAAGGAGAAAGCTGCCAAGATGCCTACTCAAGAGGAGGCATCTGAATATTTCCTGAAAACCAAACAAGAGCATCTTGGTTACTTGATTGCATCCACCCTGCGGATTGAGTAAGGACGAGCCACCCTAACTCAGAACCAGGCAAGCTTAGAGAGGATCATGGAACAAAAGTTCTATGACTTGGATGTCAAAGTGACAGAGATTCAGACTGCAATGGAGCAGCTCCAGGATGACATGCAGGAGAGGAGAGGCAAGACTACAACTGATGCCTTTGCCAGAGTGCCACGAGGTCCGGGGTCGTCTGCAGTGCCAGTTGCTGACCCCAGAGCCACCACGTCTGCACCAGCTACAGCCTCAGTTCCACCAGCTCCAGCGTCCACTTCAGCCTCGAGTCCGACCACGTCTACAGAAGGCTTCGTCCTTGGAGTGCTCCGGACTCCACCACCACCTGAAGATCAAGCCTGAGTGTCGACTTAGCACTATGCATTTTCTAGGAACTTTTTGGTAACTTGTTGCCAAAGGGGGAGAAAATGTATAGATCATAGGCTTCGAGAGGGAGTGTTGCTTTTATTCTCTCTTGTTTTATTTGGTGGTTTTTCGAACTTTGTTTGCTTTTGAGTGCTTGAGATACTATGTCATTGCTCGTGAGACATTGATGATCATGTGTTTGATCATAAGCTACACTTAATGCTTGCTTAATATTTTTATCCTATCTATCTTATGTGATCATTCACTATTCTTGGTGATGAGTGCATGTATTTCATTCTTATCATTTTAAGCGCTCCACCAAGATGTATGTGACATGGAAGAGTGACCCATGACTCTAACTCTTTGTGCATTTGCAGTCCAAAGCAAATTTTAAATATGCACAAATTTAGGGGGAGCTCTTACTTATCACATACTTCTCAAAGCGACGATATATTTCATGCTTATTATCATTTGTCGAAGCTTTGATATATATGTTGTCATCAATTACCAAAAAGGGGGAGATTGAAAGTGCAACTATCCCTAGGTGGTTTTGGTAATTCATAACAACATATAGCTCATTGAGCTAATGCTATTCCAAGATGACTATTTCAGGAAAGCTCAATGATTGGCATGGCATGGATGTGAAAGTGGAACCCTCAAAATGCTAAGGACAAAGGATTGGCTCAAGCTCAAAAGCTCAACACTCTTCATTTTATATTTTAGTGATCCAAGATCACATTGAGTCTTTAGGAAAAGCCAATACTATCAAGGAGGGATGAGGTGTTGCTTAATGAGCCTCTTGCTTCATGTGCTTAATGATATGCTCCAAAACCCTCAACTACTTTCCCATATCCACATATGACCTAAACCCTAAGCCAAACTCGGTCATACCGATTCTTTCTATCCGGCGCCACCGAGTTTCACTTGTCATAAGCCACTGCCAAACCCTAGCAATTTGGTTCTACCGATAGGGATCTCGGTCTCACCGAGATGGGATTGCAAACTCTTTGTTTCCCTTTCGTAACTTTTCGGTCTCACCGAAAGAGCGAATCGGTCCCACCGAGATTGCAATGTAAACTCTTTGTTTCCCTGTTGTAACTTTTCGGTCTCACCGAAAGAGCAAATCGGTCCCACCGAGTTTACCTGACCAACTCTCTGGTTAGCTTATTACCAAACTCGGTCTCACCGAGTTTGTGTAATCGGTCTCACCGAGATTACGTTATGCCCAAACCCTAACCATATCGGTCCTACCGAGTTGCATGTCAGTCCCACCGAAAATCTCTAACGGTCACTAGGTTTACCTTTTCTGTCCGACCGAGTTTGTTGATTCGGTCCCACCGAGATTGGAAAACTGTGTGTAACGGTTGGATTTTGTGTGGAGGCTATATATACCCGTCCACCTCCTCTTCATTCGTGGAGAGAGCCATCAGAACACATACACAATTCCAACTCATATGTTCTGAGAGGGAACCACCTACTCATGTGTTGAGACCAAGATATTCCATTCCTACCATATGAATCTTGATCTCTAGCCTTCCCCAAGTTGCTTTCCACTCAAATCTTCTTTCCACAAAATCCAAATCCTATGAGAGAGAGTTGAATGTTGGGGAGACTATCATTTGAAGCACAAGAGCAAGGAATTCATTACCTACACACCATTTGTTACTTCTTGGAGAGTGGTGTCTCCTAGATTGGCTAGGTGTTACTTGGGAGCCTCCGACAAGATTGTGGAGTTGAACCAAGGAGTTTGTAAGGGCAAGGAGATCGCCTACTTCATGAAGATCTACCGCTAGTGAGGCAAGTCCTTCGTGGGCGATGGCCATGGTGGGATAGACAAGGTTGCTTCTTCGTGGACCCTTCGTGGGTGGAGCCCTCCATGGACTCGCGCAACCATTACCCTTCGTGGGTGGAGCCCTCCGTGGACTCGCGCAACCGTTACCCTTCGTGGGTTGAAGTCTCCATCAACGTGGATGTAGGATAGCACCACCTATCCGAACCATGGGAAAAACATCCGTGTCTCCAATTGCGTTTGAATTCTCCAAACCCTTCCCTTTACATTCTTGCAAGTTGCATGCTTTACTTTCCGCTGCCAATATACTCTTTGCATGCTTGCTTGAATTGTGTGATGATTGCTTGACTTGTCCTACAATAGCTAAAATCTGCCAAGAACTAAAATTGGGAAAAGGTTAAGTTTTTATTTGGTCAAGTAGTCTAATCACCCCCCCTCTAGACATACTTTCGATCCTACACGCTTGAACCTCGAGCACGAGTTCGAGGAGAGGCTGGGGTTGATCCGGGCCGAGGCTGAAGGTAGGATTGCTGCCTTGAGGGCCAAGCTGGAGGAAGCGACACGATGGGCCGATGCTTTTCGGGCCGCCCTTGAGGTAGCGCAAGGGGAGTCAACCACCTCCCAGGCCGAGGTGCTCCTTCTTCGCCAGCGGGTGGAGGAGGCTGAGGTCGTCGCACGCCAGAATGCGGATGAGATACGTCAGCGGCGGATCCTGGAGCATGAGCACGGCCCCATGCTCACCACGCTCTGGGAGAGAGCCAACACAGTCTTGGGCAACATCTGCGAGGCGGCTGTTGGCGAGCCGCACGCAGTCAACTACGCCGGCAACCTTCAGTTCTTCACCGACGTGGTGACGCGGCTGGAGGCGCGGTCGGTCAGGGCTGACAGGTTGGTGGAAGAGAGGAGCCGCGCCCTGCTCGGGCGCGTCTTTTCTCGCGTCTTCAGCCATCTCCGGAACATGGATCCCCACTTCGATTTTGACGCCGCCATCGCCCCAGTCCCCCAGGCCGTCTGAGACGACCTGGCGCACTAGGTGGAAGACAATGTGGATGCTCTTGTCAGGGCCTTCGCTTCAGACAACGACGGCGTGATCATGGCTACCGACGAGGGCGGTGTGGTGAACGGCCTTGCCGCCGCTGGTGGCGACGCAGACAGCGATGGCGAGTCCAGCGATGCCAGCAACGGTTCGGGTGGTGCTCCTGAGAACGCATTGGGGGATTTATCCGACTGATTGTGCATCGTTCCTGCTTCCTTACCCTGCATGAATAGAACTCAGGTTTTGGCCTGATGGCTGTGAGAGCATTTTGGAGGGGGAGCCCCTCATGTAAAACTTGTGTTCATCGTATTAGTAGACGTTACATTGCCCATGCGCCCGCGCCAAGTGGTTGGCTTAAGCGACGCGCTGGTCGGCTAATTTACCTTTGTCCCGTGCGGGCCCTGAGGTAGCCTGTGGGAGGTTGTGGTGTCCCGAGTGTTCCCTGGTCGAATTCGTAGGATCTGCAGTAAAAAAACCTCCTGAGAGGACGCGGCGGCGGCAGTCTGGGCTGCGCGCAAGCTGGGCCTGACCTGGCTCGCGAGGGGCTCACGAGGGAAGGCAGCTGAGGCGAAGTGGTAATCAAAATGCAAGAAATTGCTCGAACGAGACTAAGCACCCCTTCCCCGAACACACGCAAATCTCAAATTCGAATCCAACTTGAATCCAGCGGGGGAAAGTGACAACCAAAGGGAAAAGCAATGAAAGCAGACAAAAGGCCGCGTCCGGAACCTAATCTAGTCTTGGACGTCTTCTCACCAGCGCGGAGCTAAGTGTTGCCACTGGGC
>NC_053023.1:559390061-559492656 GCF_003073215.2 Triticum urartu
GTTATTTTTATTGCCTTTTATTTTACTTTGCATCTTTATCATAAAAATACCAAAAATATTATCTTATCATATCTATCAGATCTCACTTTCGTAAGTGACCATGAAGGGATTGACAACCCCTTTATTGCATTGGTTGCGAGGACTTTATTTGTTTGTGTAGGTGCAAGGGACTCGTGCGTGGCCTCCTACTGGATTGATACGTTGGTTCTCAAAAACTGAGGGAAATACTTACGCTACTTTGCTGCATCACCCTTTCCTCTTCAAGGGAAAACCAACGCAGTTCTCAAGAGGTAGCATCGAGACACCACGTGATGATCGGGTGTGATAAGCTCTACGTTCACATACAACAGGTGCAAGCCAGTTTTGCACTCGCGGAGTACTCGGGTTAAACTTGATGAGCCTAGCATATGCAGATATGTCCTCGGAACACTGAGACCGAAAGGTCGAGCGTGAATCATATAGTAGATATGATCAACATAGTGATGTTCACCATTGAAAACTACTCCATCTCACGTGATGATCGGACATGGTTTAGTTGATATGGATCACGTGATCACTTACATGATTAGAGAGATGTCTATTTAAGTGGGAGTTCTTAAGTAATTTGATTAATTGAACTTTAATTTATCATGAAGTACCTAATAGTATTTTGCATGTCTATGTTGTTGTACATAGATGGCCCATGCTGTTGTTCCATTGAATTTTAATGCGTTCCTAGAGAAAGCTAAGTTGAAAGATGATGGTAGCAATTACACGGTCTGGGTCCATAACTTGAGGATTATCCTCATTGCTGCACGAAATAATTATGTCCTGGAAGCACCGCTAGGTGACAAAGCCGTTGCAGGAGCAATGCCAGATGTTGTGAATACCTGGCACAGCAAAGCTGATGACTACTCGATAGTTCAATGTGCCATGCTTTATGGCTTAGAACCGGGACTTCAACGACATTTTGAATGTCATGGAGCATATGAGATGTTCGAGGAGTTGAAGTTAATATTTCAAGCAAATGCCCGGATTGAGAGATATGAAGTCTCCAATAAGTTCTACAGCTGCAAAATGGAGGAGAATAGTTCTGTCAGTAAACATATACTCAAAATGTCTGGGTATCACAACCACTTGACTCAACTGGGAGTTAATCTTCCTGATGATAGTGTCATTGACAGAGTTCTTCAATCACTGCCACCAAGCTACAAGAGCTTCGTGATGAACTATAATATGCAAGGGATGGATAAGACGATTCCCGAGCTCTTCGCAATGCTAAAGGTTGCGGAGGTAGAAATCAAGAAGGAGCATCAAGTGTTGATTGTCAAAAAGACCACCTGTTTCAAGAAAAATGGTAAAGGGAAGAAGGGGAACTTCAAGAAGAACAGCAAGCAAGTTGCTGCTCAAGTGAATAAGCCCAAGTCTGGACCTAAGCCTGAGACTGAGTGCTTCTACTGCAAAGGGACTGGTCACTAGAAGCGGAACTGCCCCAAGTATTTGGCGGAGAAGAAGGATGGCAAAGTGAAAGGTATATTTGATATACATGTTATTGATGTGTACCTTGCTAATGCTCGCAGTAGCGCCTAGGTATTTGATACTGGTTCCGTTGCTAATATTTGCAACTCAAAACAGGGGCTACGGATTAAGCGAAGATTGGCTAAGGACGAGGTGACGATGCGCGTGGGAAATGGTTCCAAAGTCGATGTGATCGCCGTCGGCACGCTACCTCTACATCTACCTTCGGGATTAGTTTTAGACCTAAATAATTGTTATTTGGTGCCAGCGTTGAGCATGAACATTATATCTGGATCTTGTTTAATGTGAGATAGTTATTCATTTAAATTAGAGAATAATGGTTGTTCTATTTATATGAATAATATCTTTTATGGTTATGCACCCTTGATGAGTGGTCTATTTTTACTAAATCTTGATAGTAGTGATACACATGTTCATAGTATTGAAGCCAAAAGATATAAGTTTAATAATGATAGTGCAACTTATTTGTGGCACTGCTGTTTAGGTCATATTGGTGTAAAGCGCATGAAGAAACTCCATGTTGATGGACTTTTAGAATCACTTGATGCTTGCGAACCATGCCTCATGGGCAAGATGACTAAGACTCCGTTCTCTGGAACAATGGAGCGAGTAACAGACTTGTTGGAAATAATACATACTAATGTATGTGGTCCAATGAGTGTTGATGCTCACAGCGGGTATCGTTGTTTTCTTACCTTCACAGATGATTTGAGCATATATGGGTATATCTACTTGATGAAGCATAAGTATGAAACATTTGAAAAGTTCAAAGAATTTCAGAGTGAAGTGGAAAATCATCGTAACAAGAAAATAAAGTTTCTACGATCTGATCGTGGAGGAGAATATTTGAGTTACGAGTTTGGTCTTTATTTGAAACAATGCGGAATAGTTTCACAACTCACACCACCTGGAACACCACAGCGTAATGGTGTGTCTGAATGTCATAATCGTACTTTACTAGATATGGTGCGATCTATGATGTCTCTCACTGATTTACCGCTTTCGTTTTGGGGTTATGCTTTAGAGACGGTTGCATTCACGTTAAATGGGGCACCATCTAAATCCGTTGAGACGACACCTTATGAACTGTGGTTTGGCAAGAAACCCAAGTTATCGTTTCTTAAAGTTTGGGGCTGCGATGCTTATGTGAAAAAGCTTCAACCTGATAAGCTCGAACCCAAGTCAGAGAAATGTGTCTTCATAGGATACCCAAAGGAGACTTTTGGGTACACCTTCTATCACAGATCCGAAGGCAAGATAATCGTTGCTAAGAATGGATCCTTTCTAGAGAAGGAGTTTCTCTCGAAAGAAGTGAGTGGGAGGAAAGTAGAACTTGACGAGGTAATTGTACCTACTCTCTTATTGGAAAGTAGTTCATCACAGAAATCACTTCCAGTGATTCCTACACCAGTAAGTGAGGAATATAATGATGATGATCATGAAACTTCTGATCAAGTTACTACCAAACCTCATAGGTCAACCAGAGTAAGACCCGCACCAGAGTGGTACGGTAATCCTGTTCTAGAGGTCATGTTATTTGACCATGACGAACCTAAAAACTACGAGGAAGCAATGATGAGCCCAGATCCCGCAAAATGGCTTGAGGCCATGAAATCTGAGATGAGATCCATGAATGAGAACAAAGTATGGACTTTGGTTGACTTGCCCGATGATCGGCAGGCCATAGAGAATAAATGGATCTTCAAGAAGAAGACTGATGCTGACGGTAATGTTACTATCTACAAAGCTCGACTTGTTGCAAAAGGTTTTCGACAAGTTCAAGGAGTTGACTACGATGAGACCTTCCCACCCGTAGCGATGCTTAAGTCCATCCGAATCATGTTAGCAATTGCCGCATTTTATGATTATGAAATTTGGCAAATGGGTGTCAAAACTGCATTCCTTAATGGATATTTTAAAGAAGAGTTGTATATGATGCAGCCAGAAGGTTTTGTCGATCCAAAAGGTGCTAACAAAGTGTTCAAGCTCCAGCAATCCATTTATGGTCTGGTGCAAGCCTCTCGGAGTTGGAATATACGCTTTGATAGTGTGATCAAAGCATATGGTTTTATACAGACTTTTGGAGAAGCCTGTATTTACAAGAAAGTGAGTGGGACCTCTGTAGAATTTCTAATATTATATGTGGATGACATATTGCTGATCGAAAATGATACTGAATTTTTGAATAGCATAAAAGGATACTTGAATAAGAATTTTTCAATAAAGAGCTCGGTGAAGCTGTTTATATATTGGGCATCAAGATCTATAGAGATAGATCAAGACACTTAATTGGACTTTCACAAAGCACATACCTTGATAAAGTTTTGAAGAAGTTCAAAATGGATCAAGCAAAGAAAGGGTTCTTGCCTGTGTTACAAGGTGTGAAGTTGAGTCAGAGTCAATGCCCGACCACTGCAGAAGATAGAGAGAAAATGAAAGTCATTCCCTATGCTTCAGCCATAGGTTCTATCATGTATGCAGTGTTGTGTACCAGACCTGATGTGTGCCTTGCTATTAGTTTAGAAGGGAGGTAGCAAAATAATCCTGGAGTGGATCACTGGACAGCAGTCAAGAACATCCTGAAATACCTGAAAAGGACTAAGGATATGTTTCTCGTTTTATGGAGGTGACAAAGAGCTCGTCGTAAACGGTCACGTCGATGCAAGCTTTGACATTGATGCAGATGACTCTAAGTCACAAACCAGATACGTATTTTTATTGAACGGTGGAGCTGTCAGTTGGTGCAGTTCTAAGCAGAGCGTCGTGGCAGGATCTACGTGTGAAGCGGAATACATAGCTGCTTCGGAAGAAGCAAATGAAGGAGTCTGGATGAAGGAGTTCATATCCGATATAGGTGTCATACCTAGTGCATCGGGTCCAATGAAAATCTTTTGTGACAATACTGGTGCAATTGCCTTGGCCAAGGAATCCCGATTTCACAAGAGAACCAAGCACATCAAGAGACGCTTGAATCCCATCTGTGATCAAGTCAAGGAGGGAGACATAGAGATTTGCAAGATATATACGGATCTGAATGTTGCAGACCCGTTGACTAAGCCTCTCTCACGAGCAAAACATGATCAGCACCAAGACTCCATGGGTGTTAGAATCATTACAAAGTAATCTAGATTATTGACTCTAGTGCAAGTGGGAGACTGAAGGAAATATGCCCTAGAGGCAATAATAAAGTTGTTATATTTCCTTATATCATGATAAATGTTTATTATTCATGCTAGAATTGTATTATCCGGAAACTTAGTACATATGTGAATACATAGACAAACAGAGTGTCACTAGTATGCCTCTACTAGACTAGCTCGTTAATCAAAGATGGTTATGTTTCCTAACCATAGACATGAGTTGTCATTTGATTAACGGGATCACATCAATAGAGAATGATGTGATTGACTTGACCCAACCGTTAGCTTAGCACGATGATCGTTTAGTTTACTGCTATTGCCTTATCCATAACTTATACATGTTCCTATGACTATGAGATTATGCAACTCCCGAATACTGGAGGAACACTTAGTGTTCTATCAAACGTCACAACGTAACTAGGTGATTATAAATATGCTCTACAGGTGTCTCCGAAGGTGTTTGTTGGGTTGGCATAGATCGATATTAGGATTTTTCACTCCATGTATCGGAGAGGTATCTCTGGGCCCTCTCAGTAATGATCATCACTATAAGCCTTGCAAGCAATGTGACTAATGAGTTAGTTGCGGGATGATGCATCACGGAACGAGTAAAGAGACTTGCCGGTAACGAGATTGAACTAGGTATGAGGATACCGACGATCGAATCTCGGGCAAGTAACATACCGATGACAAAGGGAACAACGTATGTTGTTATGCAGTTCGACCAATAAAGATCTTGGTAGAATATGTAGGAGCCAATATGGCCATCCAGGTTCCGCTATTGGTTATTGACCAAAGAGATGTCTCGGTTATGTCTACATAGTTCTTGAACACATAGGGTCCGCACGCTTAACGTTCGTTGACAATATAGTACTATATGAGTTATGTATGTTGGTGACCGAATGTTGTTCGGAGTCCTGGATGAGATCACGGACATGACGAGGAACTCCGGAATGGTCTGGATATAAATATTGATATATGGGATAATAGTGTTTGGTCTCCGTAAGGGGTTCCGGATGTTTCCCGAAATATTTGGGTACGAGAACACTTTATTTGGGCCAAAGGGGAAGCCCACAAGGTTTTTGGAAAGCGCAAAAGGAAGTTTTGCGGAGTCCATGGGCCAGACGCCAAGGTCCCTGGCGTCTAGGTCCAAACGCTGGGAACCCTGGCGTTTGGTCTTGGAGTCCGAGAAGGAATCTTGCCTTTCAGGTGAAACCAACTTTGTGTAGGCTTTGCTACCTCTTGAGCACTTGCGTTGGTTTTCCCTTGAAGAGGAAAGGGTGATGCAGCAAAGTAGCGTAATATTTCCCTTAGTTTTTGAGATCCAAGGTATTAATCCAGTAGGAGGCCACGCACGAGTCCCTCACACCTACACAAACAAATAAATCCTCGCAACCAACGCGGTAAGGGGTTGTCAATCCCTACACGGTCACTTACGAGAGTGAGATCTGATAGATATGGTAAGATAATATTTTTGGTATTTTTATGATAAAGATGCAAAGTAAAATAAAAGGCAATAAAAATAACTAAGTGTTGGAAGATTAATATGATGGAAAATAGACCCGGGGGCCATAGGTTTCACTAGTGGCTTCTCTCAAGAGCATAAGTATTCACGGTGGGTAAACAAATTACTGTTGAGCAATTGACATAATTGAGCATAGTTATGAGAATATGTAGGTATGATCATGTATATAGGCATCACGTCCGAGACAAGTAGACCACCTCTTCCTTCCTGCATCTACTACTATTACTCCACACATCGACCGCTATCCAGCATGCATCTAGAGTATTAAGTTCAAGAGAACAGAGTAACGCTTTAAGCAAGATGACATGATGTAGAGGGATAAACTCATGCAATATGATGTAAACCCCATCTTGTTATCCTCGATGGCAACAATACAATACGTGCCTTGCCGCCCCTACTATCACTGGGAAAGGACACCTCAAGATTGAACCCAAAGCTAAGCACTTATCCATTGCAAGAAAGATCAATCTAGTAGGCCAAACCAAACTGATAATTCGAAGAGACTTGCAAAGATAACCAATCATACATAAAAGAATTCAGAGATGATTCAAATATTGTTCATAGATAAACTTGATCATAAACCCACAATTCATCGGTCTCAACAAACACACCGCAAAAGAAGATTACATCGAATAGATCTCCACAAGAGAGGGGGAGAACTTTGTATTGAGATCCAAAAAGAGAGAAGAAGCCATCTAGCTAATAACTATAGACCCGAAGGTCAGAGCTAAACTACTCACACTTCATCGGAGAGGCTATGGTGTTGATGTAGAAGCCCTCTGTGATCGATGCCCCCTCCGGCGGAGCTTCGGAAAAGGCCCCAAGATGGGATCTCACGGGGACAGAAGGTTGCGGCGGTAGGTATATATAGGAGGAAGGAGTATGTTGGTGGAGCAACAGGGGGCCCACGAGGGTGGAGGGCGCGCCTGGGGGGTAGGCATGCCCCCCTACCTCGTGGCCTCCTGGTTGATGTCTTGACGTCGGGTCCAAGTCCTCTGGATCACGTTCGTTCCAAAAATCACATTCCCGAAGGTTTCATTCCGTTTGGACTCCGTTTGATATTCATTTTCTGCGAAACTCTGAAATAGGAAAAAACAGTAATTCTGGGTTGGGCCTCCTGTTAATAGGTTAGTCCCAAAAATAATATAAAAGTGTATAATAAAGCCCAATAATGTCCAAAATAGAATATAATATAGCATGGAACAATCAAAAATTATAGATACGTTGGAGACGTATCAAGCATCCCCAAGCTTAATTCATGCTCGTCCTCGAGTAGGTAAATGATAAAAACAGAATTTTTGATGTGGAATGCTACTTGGCATAATTTCAATGTAATTCTTCTTAATTTTGGTATGAATATTCAGATCCGAAAGATTCAAGATAAAAGTTCAATATTGACATAAAAATAATAATACTCCAAGCATACTAACTAAGCAATTATGTCCTCTCAAAATAACATGGCCAAAGAAAGTTCATCCCTACAAAATCATATAGTTTAGTCATGCTCCATTTTCGTCACACAAGAATGCCCTCATCATGCACAACCCCGATGACAAGCCAAGCAATTGTTTCATACTTTAGTAATCTCAAACTTTTTCAACCTTCACGCAATACATGAGCGTGAGCCATGGATATATCACTATGGGTGGAATAGAATATAATGATGGGGGTTATGTGGAGAAGACAAAAAAGGGAGAAAGTCTCACATCAACGAGGCTAATCAATGAGCTATGGAGATGCCCATCAATTTATGTTAATGCAAGGAGTAGGGATTGCCATGCAACAGATGCACTAGAGCTATAAATATATGAAAGCTCAACAAAAGAAACTAAGTGGGTGTGCATCCAACTTGCTTGCTCACGAAGACCTAGGGCATTTGAGGAAGCCCATTGTTGGAATATACAGGCCAAATTCTATAATGAAAAGTTCCCACTAGTATATGAAAGTGACAAAACAAAAGACTCTCTATCATGAAGATTATGGTGCTACTTTGAAGCACAAGTGTGGTAAAAAGGATAGTAACATTGTCCCTTCTCTCTTTTTCTCTCATTTTTTGGGCCTTCTCTTTTTTATGGCCTTTCTTCTCTTTTTTTATTTTTTCCTCACTTGGGACAATGCTCTAGAAAATGATGATCATCACACTTCTATTTATTTACAACTCAATGATTACAACTCGATAGTAGAACAAAGTATGATTCTATATGAATGCCTCCGGCGGTGTACCGGGATATGCAATGAACCAAGAGTGACATGTATGAAAGGATTATGAATGGTGGCTTTGCCACACATACTATGTCAACTACATGATCATGCAAAGGAATATGACAATGATGAATGTGTCATGATAAACGGAACGGTGGAAAGTTGCATGGCAATATATCTCGGAATGGCTATGGGAATGCCATAATAGGTAGGTATGGCGGCTGTTTTGAGGAAGATATAAGGAGGTTTATGTGTGAAAGAGCGTATCATATCACGGGGTTTGGATGCACCGGCAAAGTTTGCACCAACTCTCAATGTGAGAAAGGGCAATGCACGGTACCGAAGAGGCTAGCAATGATGGAAAGATGAGAGTGCGTACAATCCATGGACTCAACATTAGTCATAAAGAACTCACATACTTATTGCAAAAATCTACAAGTCATCAAAAACCAAGCACTACGCGCATGCTCCTAGGGGGATAGATTGGTAGGAAAAGACCATCGCTCGTCCTCGACCGCCACTCATAAGGAAGACAATCAAAGAACACCTCTTGTTTCAAATTTGTTACATAATGTTTACCATACGTGCATGCTACGGGACTTGCAAACTTCAACACAAGTATTTTTCAAATTCACAACTACTCAACTAGCACAACTTTGATATCACTACCTCCATGTCTCAAAACAATCATCAAGCATCAAACTTCTCTTAGTATTCAACACACTCATAAGAGAGTTTTTACTAGTCTTGAATACCTAGCATATTAGGATTATTTAAGTAAATTACCATGCTATTTAAGACTCTCAAAATAATCTAAGTGAAGCATGAGAGAATAATAGTTTCTATAAAACAAAACTGCCACCGTGCTCTAAAAGATATAAGTGAAGTACTAGAGAAAAGAAAAAACTATATAACTCAAAAGATATAAGTGAAGCACATAGAGTATTCTAATAATTTCCGAATCATGTGTGTCTCTCTCAAAAGGTGTGTACAGCAAGGATGATTGTTGTAAACTAAAAAGCAAACACTCAAATCATACAAGACTCTCCAAGAAAAACACATATCATGTGGTGAATAAAAATATAGCTCCAAGTAAAGTTACCAATGGAAGTAGGCGAAAGAGGGGATGCCTTCCGGGGCATCCCCAAGATGTGGCTTTTAGGTGTCCTTATATTATCTTGGGGTGCCATGGGAATCCCCAAGCTTAGGCTCTTGCCACTCCTTGTTCCATAATCCATCAAATCTTTCACCCAAAACTTGAAAACTTCACAACACAAAACTTAAAGTAGAAAATCTCGTGAGCTCCATTAGCGAAAGAAAAGAAAACACCACTTCAAGGTACTGTAATTAACTCATTCTTTATTTATATTGGTGTTAAACCTACTGTATTCCAACTTCTATATGGTTTATAAACTATTTTACTAGCCGTAGATTCATTAAAATAAGCAAACAACACACGAAAATAGAATCTGTCAAAAACAGAACAGTCTGTAGTAATATGTAGCTAACGCAAGATCTGGAGCCTAAAAAATTATAAAATAAATTGATGGACGTGAGGAATTTATCTATTAATAATCTGAAAAAAGAATTAACTAAATATCACTTTCCAAATAAAAATGGCAGCAATTCTCGTGAGCGCTAAAGTTTCTGTTTTTTACAGCAAGATTAAAAAGACTTTTCCCAAGTCTTCCCAACGGTTCTACTTGGCACAAACACTAATTAAACACAAAAAACACAACCAAAACAGAGTCTAGATAAATTATTTATTACTAAACAGGAGAAAAAAGTAAAGAAAAATAAAATAAAATTGGGTTGCCTCCTAACAAGCGCTATCGTTTAGCGCCCCTAGCTAGGCATAAACAGCAAGGATAGATCTAGGTATTGCCATCTTTGGTAGGCAATCCATAAGTGGCTCTCATAATAGATTCATAAGGTAATTTAATTTTCTTTCTAGGGAAGTGTTCCATGCCTTTCCTTAATGAAAATTGGAATCTAATATTCCCTTCCTTCATATCAATAATTGCACCAATCGTTCTAAGGAAAGGTCTACCAAGAATAATAGGACATGAAGGATTGCAATCTATGTCAAGAACAATAAAATCTACAGGCACATAGTTCCTATTTGCAACAATAAGAACATAATTAACTCTTTCCATAGGTTTCTTAATAGTGGAATCCGCAAGGTGCAAGTTTAAAGAGCAATCATCAAAATCACGGAAACCTAACAAATCGCACAAAGTCTTTGGAATCGTGGAAACACTAGCACCCAAATCACACAAAGCATAGCATTCATGATCTTTAATTTTAATTTTAATAGTAGGTTCCCACTCATCATAAAGTTTTCTAGGGATAGAAACTTCCAACTCCAGTTTTTCTTCATAAGATTGCATCAAAGAATCAACGATATGTTTAGTAAAAGCTTTATTTTGACTATAAGCATGAGGAGAATTTAGCACGGATTGCAACAAGGAAATACAATCTATCAAAGAGCAATTATCATAATTAAATTCCTTGCAATCCAAAATAGTGGGTTCATTAATATTTAAAGTTTTGACTTCTTCAATCCCACTTTTAACAATTTTAGCATCAAGATCTAAAGACTCCGAATTTTTGGAACGCCGTCTAGGTAAAGGTGGATCATATTCAGTCTCATCATTATCAAGATTCATATTGCAAAACAAAGATTTAATAGGGGACACATCAATAACTTTTAGATCTTCATCTTTATTATCATGGAACTTCTCCGGTTTAGCGTCCATCCTATTAACTAAGGTGGCCTGCTTATTCGAAATTTCAGCTATCAATTTCTCGAGGTGAGCAATCTGAAATTTCAAACCATCAAATTCTTTAGACATATCATCAAGCTCTTTATTCATATAACTCATAAAACTTTTTTGTTCCTTAAGCTCATTTCTAAAGAAATTATTATGCTCAAATTGTAAAACCATAAAACTCCTGACGTTGCCTTCGATCTCTTCCAACCTTTTAAGGTGAAGATCTCCAAATCTAGGTAGAGCCATCGTGACAAGCAAACAATCCAACACACGAGCAAACGAGAGACGGGCAAAAAGAGGCAAACGGAAAAGAGAGGAACGAGGGAGAGAGAGGGCGAATAAAACGGCAAGGGTGAAGTGGGGGAGAGGAAAACGAGAGGCAAATGGCAAATAATGTAATGCGGGAGATAAGGGTTTGTGATGGGTACTTGGTGCGTTGACTTTTGCATAGACCTCCCCGGCAACGGCGCCAGAAATCCTTCTTGCTACCTCTTGAGCACTTGCATTGGTTTTCCCTTGAAGAGGAAAGGGTGATGCAGCAAAGTAGCGTAAGTATTTCCCTCGGTTTTTGAGAACCAAGGTATCAATCGAGTAGGAGGCCACGCACGAGTCCCTCGCACCTACACAAACAAATAAATCCTCGCAACCAACGTGATAAGGGGTTGTCAATCCCTACACGGTCACTTACGAGAGTGAGATCTGATAGATATGATAAGATCATATTTTTGGTATTTTTATGATAAAGATGCATAGTAAAATCAAAGGCAATAAAAATAACTAAGTGTTGGAAGATTAATATGATGGAAAATAGACCCGGGGGCCATAGGTTTCACTAGTGGCTTCTCTCAAGAGCATAAGTATTCACGATGGGTAAACAAATTACTGTTGAGCAATTGACATAATTGAGCATAGTTATGAGAATATCTAGGTATGATCATGTATATAGGCATCACGTCCGAGACAAGTAGACCGACTCCTGCTTGCATCTCCTACTATTACTCCACACATCGACCGCTATCCAGCATGCATCTAGAGTATTAAGTTCAAGAGAACAGAGTAATGCTTTAAGAAAGATGACATGATGTAGAGGGATAAACTCATGCAATATGATGTAAACCCCATCTTGTTATCCTCGATGGCAACAATACAATACGTGCCTTGCTGCCCCTACTATCACTGGGAAAGGACACCGCAAGATTGAACCCAAAGCTAAGCACTTCTCCCATTGCAAGAAAGATCAATCTAGTAGGCCAAACCAAACTGATAATTCGAAGAGACTTGCAAAGATAACCAGTCATACATAAAAGAATTCAGAGAAGATTCAAATATTGTTCATAGATAAACTTGATCATAAACCCACAATTCATCGGTCTCAACAAACACACCGCAAAAGAAGATTACATCGAATAGATCTCCACGATAATCATGGAGAACTTTGTATTGAGATCCAAAAAGAGAGAAGAAGCCATCTAGCTAATAACTATGGACCCGAAGGTCTGAGGTAAACTACTCACACATCATCGGAGAGGCTATGGTGTTGATGTAGAAGCCGTCCGTGATCGATGCCCCCTCCGGCGGAGCTCCGGAAAAGGCCCCAAGATGGGATCTCACGGGTACAGAAGGTTGCGGCGATGAAATTAGGTTTTTGGCTCCGTATCTGGTAGTTTGGGGGTACGTAGGTATATATAGGAGGAAGAAGTACGTCGGTGGAGCAACATGGGCCCCACGAGGGTGGAGGGCGCACCTAGGGGGGTAGGTGCGCCCCTACCTTGTGCCTTCCTAGTTGATGTCTTGACATAGGGTCCAAGTCCTCTGGATCACGTTTGTTCCGAAAATCACGTTCCCGAAGGTTTCTGTCGTTGTCAAAACCGGCGGATCTCGGGTAGGGGGTCCCGAACTGTGTGTCTAGGCCGGATGGTAACAGGAGACAAGGGACACGAAGTTTTACCTAGGTTCGGGCCCTCTCGATGGAGGTAAAACACTACATCCTGCTTGATTAATATTGATGATAGGGGTAGTACAAGAGTAGATCTACCACGAGATCGAGGAGGCTAAACCCTAGAAGCTAGCCTATGGTATGATTGTTGATGTGTATGTTGTCCTACGGACTAAGACCCTCTGGTTTATATAGACACCGGGTAGGGTTAGGGTTACATAGAGTCGGTTACAATGGTAGGAGATCTGCATATCCGTATCGCCAAGCTTGCCTTCCACGCCAAGGAAAGTCCCTCCCGGACACGGGACGAAGTCTTCAATCTTGTATCTTCATAGTCCAGGAGTCCGGCTGAAGGTATAGTCCGGCCATCCGGACACCCCCTAATCTAGGACTCCCTCAGTAGCCCCTGAACCAGGCTTCAATGACGATGAGTCCGGCGCGCAGATTGTCTTCGGCATTGCAAGGCGGGTTCTCCTCCAAATTCCATGTACCTGTCGAATAAAGTCCGGTTTCTTGTAGATGTTGCGCTCCTTGGCTTCTGCGCCCAATAATGGCCGCTTCCCACATGTCAAATGAATATGAAAGGTCTAAGTGTTTTTATATTCACACCCCTAGCCGCGTAAACGAGCTGACCTATTTAAGGGGACGAGGATTTAGATCCAATCCACACCTTCTCCCCTCCGCGAGTGTTCATCAGAGCGCATCCGACAAAGGTCCATTCCACCATGGCCAGTCGTCGCAACTCCTCCCCTCGCCCTTCCAGCCCTAAGCCTGGATATTGGGAGAGATGTTCCACCCCGCATAGCGAGCTAGTGACGCTCCAGACCAAGGGATTTCTTCCCCCGGCCTATATGGTCCCGGTTCGAGTCGGTCTTGCCGTCTACAATGACGGAGAGCAAGCAGAGAATGCCCCTAATCCCTCCAAAGGAGAGCGGGTGTGCCTTGTCCCTTACTTAATAAGGGGGCTCAGATTTCCAATCCACCCATTTCTTCGGGGGCTGCTGGAGTTCTATGGCCTCCAGCTACATCATCTCACGCCTACCTCAGTATTGCATATCGCGGGCTTTGTAGCCCTCTGCGAGCTGTTCTTGGGTGTTGAAGCTCATTTCAGACTATGGAAGGAGCTATTTTGCCTCGTGCCCCGTTCCAAGAAGGGGTCAATGTATCAAGTGGGCGGAGCCGAAGTGTGGCACATCGCCAGGACCGGATATCTATCCGGAACCCCAAAGAAGGCGTCCGAAGACTGACCCTCAGAATGGTTTTATATAGAAGACGTCCCGCTGCCGGATCCTGTCCGGATCGGCCTCCCTGAATTCAACAGCGCTCCCTTAAAGAAGCGCCTAAGCTGGTGCCCATGGAGCCCTCAGAGGGGAAGTGACAGGGACGTAGTTTACCTGATGGGCCGGATAAGATTGTTAGCTCATTCCGGACTAACCATGATCGGGGTCATGGCCGCATGCATCATGCGAGGGGTGCAACCGCTACAGTATAGAAGCCACCCCATGTGGGATTTCAACGGGGAGGACGACACCACCCGCTATAGCCGTAAGGGGCCGGATTCGGCTGCGGCTCTAATAAAGACATTGTCCACTTTGTACAAGGGAGAAGAGGAGGATTTTCTTTGCGTCGACCCAAAGGGTGGATTTTCCATGTACAATCCTCCAAGATGGGTGAGTGGTCACATCTTGCCCATCCGTTTTATATCCCCATTGTTAAATATTCAATCTTAGTGATTTCGACGCAGGAACTGTGCCAGGCCGTCAAAGAAATAAACAACCCTCCTCCACAACCCGAGGACCCAGAACGGTCCCTCGACCCGGACTCTCAAGAGGATCCGGACCTTTCGGTGGATCTGATTGATGGAGTGTTCCATCAATTGAGCAAGGACAACGCCCTGGTGGCCATTACAGCTGATTATCCAGGGCTAATCCCGGCCTCCTAGAAACGGGAGGCCGAACCTGCGGCGACAAGCCAACGAGGGGCCGCAGGGCCCCGTGGGCAGAAAAGAGGTGCAGTCCGGACCGGGGCGTCAGCGCAAAGGTATGGCGCACCCCCTTATCCCAGGTGTTATACCTTCAAGGCATATTAACACTTGTGCTCTCTTCAGGACAAAGAGACCTCGCCGAACTATATTTGGAGAGACCGCCAATCGCGCCTCCACCAGCCAGGCTCCAAAGCCTGGCCTGGAAGCGGGGACGAACACAAGGCGTGCACCGGACGCTCCTCCGATGGAGGATGTGGACGGGTTGTCTGCCACCAACTCTGAGGTGGAGAGTGCCATGAACCACAGGCGTCACCGGACAATTCTTCGCGACGCTTGTTTCTCCCAAGAGGCGTTAGATGCCTTCAAGTCGGGAGATGCGTACCTCTGTGCCGCTCAAGATGGTCTAGCCAGAGCCACGGAGCAATATGTAAAAGACATACGGGTAAGAAAATTTTGGTAATTATATATATACCAGTAGCCCCCGAGACTTGAAACAGTTAGAATAACTGATTTAAGGATCATTTGTGATGCAGGTTCTTATGGAAAAGAATTCCCTACTGTCCAAGGAGCTAGAAGAGTGCAAATCCCAACTCGAGGCCGCACTAGCCGCGGCAGGGGAGCCTAAGGAGACCCCCTCTGGTAATATACACTTCAAAAGATAAGTATTTTGCGAAGCACAGCTTTAGTGCGAATCTGACAAATAAATTGCAGATGGCGCCGGATTGAATCCGGAAAGGCAACACCTCCTACGCCAGCTAAAGGCTGGTGAGAGGGTGCTGCTAAAGGTGATGGGGGAGAAGAACAATCTCCAAGATGCCAACACCAAGCTGGACGTCGAGCTGAAATATGTTCGTGCCCAGCTGTCAGACTCCGTGAAGGAGAATCAGTGGCTTCGGCGCGGCATATTTAGTAAGTGCTTGAGCGAACCTTTTGAAAGAAAGTTCGGCGGGGAAGTCGACTAACAGAGAAATGTCTATAGGTATGCTAACAGGTCGTCCTGCAGAGGAGATGCCCGGTTCTACGAGTGACCTTCTTCCCGAGCTCTCGCAACTGCTCGATCGAGTTCGGCAGGCGATGCGAGGCGTCGCCCAGGCCGTGTGGCCCTCCGTCTCCATGCCCGAAGGTCTTGGAGAGCTTGCGGAGCAGCTAAAGGGAGCACGGCGGCGCTTCCTATTGTGGAAGATATCGGCCTGCCATCAAGGCTCTAGGGAGGCCCGGGCCATGGTAAAGACGTGGTACGCAAAGGCTGACCCCAACCACATGGCTGAGGTCGGTCCTGTAGGGCCCAATGGGAAGGAGATCCCTGTAAGCTTAGTGTACGGCCAAGTAGAGTTGGCCGCAAAGTATTCCCAGCAGGACTATAAATTAGACAGCCTGTTAGATGGTATTGAAGAGGAATACAACCAGTCAAAATGACTATGTAATTAATTGACATTTATAATGCCTTCTAGCCGGATTGTAGATCATTTGTCATGGCCGACCTTTTCGCTTCAGCCTCGGGACCTGACGGTCCGGAGTGTGTCCGAATTCCCATGCGGTTATATAGGAACCGGGGAATGCATGGAGACCAGGCGTAGGGGTCATTAGGGCGTGAATAGACAAGTGCCCGACTAGTTATGTTATATTACATGGTTAGTAAGAAACATCTTCCAGGGAGAATAGTTCCGTTAGGGGTTCCTTTCCCTGGGAGGCATGCCCTAAGGTGCATGTCCATGCTGCGAAAAGAAACGCAGGAAAAACATCTGGGGGCGTATAGATAAAAATAAAAAAAGATCATCTTTAGTTCACCGACCGAATATTCCCTTAAGAACGCTAGCTTTTGGCTTCACCCAGTCTGAGGTACACGTCCGGCTGACCCGGTAGTAACAATCGTAGAGGTGCTCCCTTTACCACCTAGCCGAACAATCGGGAACGTAGGGGTAAGCACAGGAGCCAGGCAACCCAGCTTGGCCAAAACTTAAGTCATATCGATGCATATAATGGTGAATAAAAGGTACATGCGGAAGTGTGACACATGTGTTGGGCATGAAGCCCGCATAAATAAGCTTCTGTTTAAAGAAGCCCCCAGGTTTAATGAGCGCGGATAGCGCGTCACTTTATGAGCCTTTAGAGGCTATAAGAGAGAGAGAGAGAGAGAGAGAGAAAGAAGAAGACAAATGTAAGATCGAAAGTATAAAAAATGGACAGAGGAAGGAGACGAACACAGAGTCCGACGCTAGGCATAGAATCTTCGGAGACGGGCTGCGTTCCATGGGTTTGGCTCGAGTTGGTTATACGATGCATCCCGCGGGCGGTACGCTCCACCAGTCAGGACTTGGTCAATTATGAAGGGACCTTCCCACTTGGGCTTGAGTTTGTCCTTTTTCTTGTCCGGTAGTCGTAGAACTAATTCGCCAACGTTGTAATTTTTGGCCCGTACTTCTCTGCTTTGGTATCTTCGAGCCTGCTGTTGATAGAATGCGGAATGGGCTTTTGCCACGTCACGCTCCTCCTCCAATGCGTCCAAGCTGTCCTGCCGATCGAGCTCGGCTTCTCTTTCTTCGTACATGCACACTCGAGGTGAGTCATGAATTATGTCGCAAGGTAAAACTGCCTCTGCGCCGTACACCATAAAGAATGGTGTGTATCCGGTGGTGCGATTCGGCATGGTCCGCAGCCCCCAGAGTACGGAGTCGAGCTCCTCTACCCAGTGCGTGTTAGATTCCTTGAGGGACCGCACTAATCTGGGTTTGATGCCGCTCATGATAAGACCTGCACGTTCGACCTGGCCGTTAGTTTGTGGGTGATAGACGGAAGCATAATCGAGCTTGATGCCCATGTTTTTGCACCAGAGTTTTACCTCGTCGGCCATGAAGTTCGTGCCATTATCAGTGATGATGCTGTGGGGGACGCCGTAACGGTGTACAACCCCGGATATAAAGTCTATCACCGGTCCAGATTCGGCCGTCTTAACAGGCTTGGCTTCTATCCATTTGGTGAACTTATCCACCATGACCAGTAAGTATTTTTGCTTGTGGGTTCCGCCTTTAAGGGGTCCAACCATGTCAAGCCCCCAGACCGCGAAGGGCCAAGTAATGGGGATAGTTTGGAGGGCGGTGGGTGGCATATGGCTTTGGTTTGCAAAGAGCTGGCAACCGGTGCATCGTTGGACTAAGTCCCGAGCGTCTGCCCGGGCCATCGGCCAATAAAAGCCCGTACGGAAGGCCTTGCTTACAAGGGACCGGGCTGCAGCGTGATGACCGCCGAGTCCGGCGTGAATTTCAGCCAGGAGGTTCCGCCCCTCCTCTTCGGAGATGCACCCTTGAAGGACTCCGGTAGTGCTTTTCTTATAAAGCTCTCCCTCGTGGACTTTGTAGGATTTGGATCGCCGCACTATGCAGCGTGCCTCATTTTGGTACTCGGGGAGTTCCTGCCTAGTAAGGTAGGCGAGGAACGGTTCTGTCCACGGGGCGATGACGGCCATTATTACATGGGCTGAGGGTGTTATTTCATTGGCAGAGCCTTCGATTGTGTCAGAATGCTCGGTGTCGGGCAGTGCGGTTGGGTCCGGGCTGTTATTGTTCGGCTCCCCTTCCCATACTACGAATGGCTTGAACAGCCTCTCCAAGAAGATGTTGGGGGGGACTACATCGCATTTTGCGCCGATGCGTGCCAGGGCGTCTGCCGCCTGATTATTTTCCTGGGCTATATGGTGAAATTCAAGCCCCTCGAACCGAGCTGACATGTTTAGGACGGCGTTGCGGTAAGCTGCCATTTTTGGATCCTTGGCATCGAAGTCTCCATTTATTTGGGATATTGCGAGGTTCGAGTCCCCGCGCACCTCTAGGCATTGGATGCCCATGGATACTGCCATGCAGAGACCATGTAAAAGGGCCTCATATTCGGCTGCATTGTTGGAGTCCGTGTACATAATCTGAAGTACGTATTGAACTGTGTCTCCTGTGGGGGACGTCAAAACGACGCCAGCCCCCAGTCCGGCCAACATCTTGGAGCCGTCGAAATGCATGATCCAATTGGAATATGTGCCGTACTCTTTAGGGAGTTCGGCCTCCGTCCATTCTGCGACGAAGTCGGCCAAGACTTGCGACTTGATGGCTCGTCGTGGCTTATAAGTTATGTCGAACGGGAGGAGCTCAATGGCCCATTTTGCAATCCGGCCCGTTGCGTCACGGTTGTTTATAATATCGTTAAGTGGTACTTCCGAGGCTACTATTATTGAACACTCTTGAAAGTAGTGTCGTAGCTTCCGGGATGCCATGAATACCGCGTACGCAATCTTTTGATAATGCGGGTACCGTGATTTGCAGGGAGTCAGGACGGTGGACACATAATAGACCGGCTTTTGAAGAGGGAATTTGTGTCCGTCCGCTTCTCGTTCGACGACGAGCACTGCGCTTACAACCTGATGTGTTGCTGCAATGTATAATAGCATTGGTTCGCCAATGTTTGGCGCGGCCAGGACTGGGTTTGTTGCCAGTATGGCTTTTATTTCGTCGAGTCCGGCCGTGGCTGCATCCGTCCATTTGAAGTGTTCGGTGCACCAAAGGAGGCGGTAAAGGGGTAGGGCCTTTTCTCCCAAGCGGGAGATAAAGAGGCTTAGAGCCGCCACGCATCCGGTTAACTTTTGTATTTGTTTGAGGTCCTTTGGGATATCCAGTTGCGACAGAGCTCGGATCTTGGCTGGGTTTGCTTCAATTCCTCTACCGGATACAATGAAGCCCAACAGCTTTCCGGCTGGAACGCCGAAAACGCATTTTTCCGGGTTGAGCTTGATGTCGTATGTTCGGAGGTTATCAAATGTGAGCCTCAAGTCGTCTACTAGAGATTCAACATGTCTTGTTTTGACGACCACATCATCTACATATGCCTCCACTGTTTTGCCGATCTGGCTTGCCAGACATGTCTGAATCATGCACTGATATGTTGCGCCGGCGTTTTTGAGCCCGAAGGGCATCATGTTGAAGCAGAATGGCCCGTATGGTGTGATAAATGCCGTTGCGGCTTGGTTTGGTTTTGCCATCTTGATTTGGTGGTAGCCAGAATATGCATCGAGGAAACACAACGAATCGTGTCCTGCGGTAGCGTCGATAATTTGGTCGATGCGGGGGAGGGGGAAGGGATCCTTTGGGCAAGCCTTGTTAAGGTCTTTAAAATCAACACACAGGCGCCAGGATTTGTCCTTCTTTGGTACCATCACTAGGTTTGCTAGCCAGTCCGGATGTTTTATATCTCTGATGAATCCGGCCTCCAATAGCTTTGCTAGCTCCTCTCCCATGGCCTGTCTATTAGGTTCGGAAAAATGCCGAAGAGCCTGTTTGACAGGTTTGAATCCTGTTTGGATATTTAAGCTATGCTCGGCCAGCCTGCGTGGGATTCCTGGCATGTCTGAAGGGTGCCAGGCAAAAATGTCCCAGTTCTCTCGTAGGAACTCTCGCAATGCGGCGTCGACATCAGGGTTTAACTGTGCCCCGATGGAAGCTGTTTTATTGGGGTCCGTTGGATGGACTTGGAATTTGACTATTTCGTCCGCCGGTTTAAAGGAGGTGGACTTGGATCTTTTGTCGAGTACCACGTCGTCCCTATTCACCGTAGAGCGCAGCGCAGTCAGCTCCTCAGCCGCTAGGGCTTCAGATAGTGCCTCGAGGGCTAGTGCGGCTGTCTTGTTCTCGGCGCGGAGTGCTATGTCCGGATCACTAGCGAGAGTGATGATCCCGTTAGGCCCGGGCATCTTGAACTTCATGTACCCGTAATGGGGTATTGCTTGGAAGATTGTAAACGCTTCCCGCCCTAGCAGAGCGTGATAACCGCTGCTGAACGGAGCCACCTGGAACGTGACCTCTTCAGACCTGTAATTATCCGGCGTGCCGAACACCACATCTAGTGTGATTTTTCCTGTACAATGCGCTTCCTGACTGGGGATTATTCCTCTAAAGGTTGTGCTGCTTCGCTCAATGCGGTTCCAGTCTATTTCCATTTTTTGAAGAGTCTCCTCGTAAATGAGGTTCAATCCGCTGCCGCCATCCATGAGTACCTTGGTAAGACGAAAGCCGTCCACTATTGGACTGAGGACCAATGCGACTGGTGCTCGGGTTGTTCGGAATTTAGGTTCATCACTGGCGTTAAAGGTAATAGCCGTGTCACTCCATGGGTTTATTATTGCTACTTGGTAGACTTTGGCAAGGCTGCGGAGTGTCCTTTTTCGCATATTATTTGATGCGAAAGTCTCGAAGACTGTTAATATCGTATTGGTGTCTCTGGAGTGGCTTTCTATGGCCTCCGGAATTAGGAGATTTTCACCAATTTTGGCCACCTGCCGGAGTATCCAACATGCTCTGAGGCTGTGAGTTGGTGTGGCGTCCTCTGTACTGTGAATTTTACAGGGTCCATTAAGCCACCCTTCCAGTACGGTTCCATGCCCTGTAGAGGGTTTTTGCTTTTTAGTGCTTGACCGGGTGACTGGTGATGATGCACCCTTTTATTTCGGACTGGGTTTGCATTCAGGGCCGGATTTTCCCAAAATTTTATTTCGGTTTTCCAGGCGCTTTCCATCGCACAGTACTTTCGTACAATGGACGCCAAGTCAGCGAAGCATGTAATATCATGGCGACTTATGGCGTTGAGTATTCCCTTGTCCGTGCAGTTATTGCAGAAGATTGAGATTGCGTCTTCCTCGCGGCAGTCCCTTAGCCTGTTCTTAACCAGGAGGAATCTGGCCTAGTAATGATGTACTGTTTCATCGGGTTCTTGCCTAATTTTGGATAGATCGCTTATGTTGGGGTGGGTGGGTGGAATTAAATCCGAAGCCTCACCCCATCTAAGGCTCAGAGGCCGAGGAATTTCTGAACTCGACAATTTGGATTCCTGGATGTTATCTAATGAATCCAGCCCGTCGCCTGACTCTAAGTTCAGGTCTTGAGTGATATCCTCCCCTCCGCGGGTATCCGGCTTGGAGGGATCGGGAATCCAGACATAGCGAGTCCTTAAGATAGATGAAGGGTTGCCGCACTGTCCCTCTACCACGACAACGTGATGGGTGACTTGGGGAGAGTTAATCTCTCTCAGATCGGTTTTAGGCCCAATCTGGTCGTAATCCGTAGCGACTCCTAGGGCGGCGAAGCGATCCAAGAGCTCGTTTATGGAGGAAAGCTCTATTGGATCTAACTGCTCGGCGAGTTCCAAGTTGACATGAAGATTGTTTTCGATGGCTCGAGAGGTCATCATCGGCGCAGAAGCCGAACAGGCGGTCATAAGAAAGCCACCTAACCGGAGGGTTTGGCCGACAGCCAAAGCTCCCTTAGCAACGATGCCGTCTTTAAAGATGTGGCGAGGCATCCTTCCTGATGGCGACGACACAGAGGAACTCTCAATGAAAGCACCAATGTCGGTGTCAAAACCGGTGGATCTCGGGTAGGGGGTCCCGAACTGTGCGTCTAGGCCGGATGGTAACAGGAGACAAGGGACACGAAGTTTTACCCAGGTTCGGTCCCTCTCGATGGAGGTAAAACCCTACGTCCTTCTTGATTAATATTGATGATAGGGGTAGTACAAGAGTAGATCTACCACGAGATCGAGGAGGCTAAACCCTAGAAGCTAGCCTATGGTATGATTGTTGATGTGTATGTTGTCCTACGGACTAAGACCCTCCGGTTTATATAGACACCGGGTAGGGTTAGGGTTACATAGAGTCGGTTACAATGGTAGGAGATCTGCATATCCATATCGCCAAGCTTGCCTTCCACGCCAAGGAAAGTCCCTCCCGGACACGGGACGAAGTCTTCAATCTTGTATCTTCATAGTCCAGGAGTCCGGCTGAAGGTATAGTCCGGCCATCCGGACACCCCCTAATCCAGGACTCCCCCAGTTTCATTCCGTTTGGACTCCGTTTGATATTATTTTTCTGCGAAACTCTGAAATAGGCAAAAAAACAGCAATTCTGGGCTGGGCCTCCGGTTAATAGGTTAGTCCAAAAAATAATATAAAAGTGTATAATAAAGCCCATTAATAATCCAAAACAGAATATAATATAGCATGAAGCAATAAAAAATTATAGATACGTTGGAGATGTATCAAGCATCCCCAAGCTTAATTCCTGCTCGTCCTCGAGTAGGTAAATGATAAAAACAGAATTTTTGATGCGGAATGCTACTTGGTATAATTTTTTTAATGTAACCCTCTTAACTGTGGTATGAATATTCAGATCCGAAAGATTCAAGATAAAAGTTTAATATTGACATAAAAGCAATAATAATTCAAGCATACTAACTAAGCAATTATGTCTTCTCAAAATAACATGGCCAAAGAAAGTTCATCCCTACAAAATCATATAGTTTAGTCATGCTCCATTTTCGTCACACAAGAATGCTCTCATCATGCACAACCCCGATGACAAGCCATGCAATTGTTTCATACTTTAGTATTCTCAAACTTTTTCAACCTTCACGCAATACATGAGCGTGAGCCATGGATATAGCACTATGGGTGGAATAGAATATAATGATGGGGGTTATGTGGAGAAGACAAAAAAGGAGAAAGTCTCACATCAACGCGGCTAATCAACGAGCTATGGAGATGCCCATCGATTGATGTTAATGTAAGGATTAGGGATTGCCATGCAACAAATGCACTAGAGCTATAAATGCATGAAAGCTCAACAAAAGAAACTAAGTGGGTGTGCATCCAACTTGCTTGCTCACGAAGACCTAGGGCATTTGAGGAAGCCCATTGTTGGAATATATAAGCCAAGTTCTATAATGAAAAATTCCCACTAGTATATGAAATTGACAAAACAAGAGACTCTCTATCATGAAAATCATGGTGCTACTTTGAAGCACAAGTATGGAAAAAAAGGATAGTAGTATTGTCCCTTTATATTTTCTTTTTTTGGGCCTTCCTTTTTTGGCCTTTTCTTGGAGGGGGGACAATACTCTATGAATGATGATCATCACACTTCTATTTATTTACAACTCGATACTAGAACAAAGCATGACTCTATATGAATGCCTCCGGCGGTATACCGGGATAGCAATGAATCAAGAGTGACATGTATGAAAAATTATGAACGGTGGCTTTGCCACAAATACGATGTCAACTACATGATTATGCAAAGAAATATGACAATGATGAACATGTCATGATAAACGGAACGGTGGAAATTTGCATGGCAATATATCTCGGAATGGCTATGGAAATGCCATAATAGGTAGATATGGTGGCTGTTTTGAGGAAGATATAAGGAGGTTTATGTGTGAAAGAGCGTATCATATCACGGGGTTTGGATGCACTGGCGAAGTTTGCACCAACTCTCAATGTGAGAAAGGGCAATGCACGGTACGGAAAGAGGCTAGCAATGATGGAAGGGTAAGAGTGCGTATAATCCATGGACTCAACATTAGTCATAAAGAACTCATTATACTTATTGCAAAAATCTACAAGTCATCAAAAACCAAGCACTACACGCATGCTCCTAGGGGGATAGATTGGTAGGAAAAGACCATCGCTCGTCCCCGACCACCACTCATAAGGAAGACAATCAAAGAACACCTCATGTTTCAAATTTGTTACATAACGTATACCATACGTGCATGCTACGGGACTTGAAAACTTCAACACAAGTATTTATCAATTTCACAACTACTCAACTAGCAAAACTTTAATATCACTACCTCCATATCTCAAAACAATCATCAATCATCAAACTTCTCTTAGTATTCAACACACTCATAAGAAAGTTTTTTTACTAGTCTCGAATACTTAGCATATTAGGATTAATTTCCCAATTTAAGAAAATTACCATGATTTTTAAGTCTCTCAAAATAATATAAGTGAAGCATGAGAGAATAATAGTTTCTATAAAACAAATCCACCACCGTGCTCTAAAAGATATAAGTGAAGCACTAGAGCAAAAACTATATAGCTCAAAAGATATAAGTGAAGCGCATAGAGTATTCTAATAAATTCCGAATCATGTGTGTTTATCTCAAAAGGTGTGTACAGAAAATGTGATTGTGGTAAACTAACAAATAAAGACTCAAATAATACAAGATGCTCCAAGCAAAACACATATCATGTGGTGAATAAAAATATAGCTCCAAGTAAAGTTACCGATGGAAGTAGACGAAAGAGGGGATGCCTTCCGGGGCATCTCCAAGATTTGGCTTTTAGGTGTCCTTAGATTATCTTGGGGTGCCATGGGCATCCCCAAGCTTAGGCTCTTGCCACTCCTTGTTCCACAATCCATCAAATCTTTTACCCAAAACATGAAAACTTCACAACACAAAACTTAAAGTAGAAAATCTCGTGAGCTCCGTTAGTGAAAGAAAACAAAACACCACTTCAAGGTACTGTAATGAACTCATTATTTATTTATATTGGTGTTACAACTACTGTATTCCAACTTCTCTATGGTTTGTAAACTATTTTACTAGCCATAGACTCATCAAAATAAGCAAACAACACACGAAAAACAGAATCTGTCAAAAACAGAATAGTCTGTAGTAATCTGTAGCTAACGCATGTTCTGGAACACCAAAAATTCTAAAATAAACTGCTGGACGTGAGTAATTTATATATTAATCATCTTCAAAAATAATTAACTAAATAGCACTTTCCAAATAAAAATGGCAGCAGTTCTCGTGAGCGCTAAAGTTTCTGTTTTTTACAGCAAGATTAAAAAGACTTTCCCCAAGTCTTCCCAACGGTTCTACTTGGCACAAACACTAATTAAACACAAAAAACACAACCAAAACAGAGGCTAGATAAATTATTTATTACTAAACAGGAGCAAAAATCAAGAAATAAAAATAAAATTGGGTTGCCTCCCAACAAGTGTTATCGTTTAACGCCCCTAGCTAGCCATAAAAGCGAAGATCGATCTAGGTATTGCCATCTTTGGTAGGCAATCCATAAGTGGCTCTCATAATAGATTCATATGGTAATTTAATTTTCTTTCTAGGGAAGTTTTACATGCCTTTCCTTAACAGAAATTGGAATCTAACATTCCCTTCCTTCATATCAATAATTGCACCAATCGTTCTACGGAAAGGTCTACCAAGAATAATAGGACATGAAGGATTGCAATCTATATCAAGAACAATAAAATATACGGGCACATAATTCCTATTTGCAACAATAAGAACATCATTAATTCTTCCCATATGTTTCTTAATGGTGGAATCCTCAAGGTGCAAGTTTAAAGAGCAATCATCAAAATCATGGAAACCTAGCAAATCACACAAAGTCTTTGGAATCGTGGAAACACTAGTACCCAAATCACACAAAGCATATAATTCATGATCTTTAATTTTAATTTTAATAGTAGGTTCCCACTCATCATAAAGTTTTCTAGGGATATAAACTTCCAACTCAAGTTTTTCTTCATAGGATTGCATCAAAGCATCAACGATATGTTTGGTAAAGGCTTTATTTTGACTATAAGCATGTGGAGAATTTAGCACGGATTGCAACAAGGAAATACAATCTATCAAAGAGCAATTATCATAATTAAATTCCTTGAAATCCAAAATAGTGGGTTCACTGATATTTAAAGCTTTGATCTCTTCAATCCCACTTTTACCAATTTTTGCATCAAGATCTAAAAACTCTGAATTTTTGGAACGCCTTCTAGGTAAAGGTGGATCATATTCAGTCCCATCATTATCAAGATTCATATTGCAAAACAAAGATTTAATAGGGGACACATCAATAACTTTTAGATCTTCATCTTTATTTTCCCAAAAAAATTCTGGCTTAGCGGCCATCTTATTAACTAAGGTGGTCTGCTTATTCGAAACTTCAGCTATTAACTTCTCAAGATGAGCAATCTGAGAATTCAAACCATCAAATTCTTTAGACATGTCATCAAGCTCTTTATTCATATAACCCATAAAGCTTCTTTGTTCCTTAAGCTCGTTTCTAAAGAAATTATTATGCTCAAATTGTAAGACCATAAAACTCCTGATGTTGCTTTCGATCTCTTCTAACCTTTTAAGGTGAAGATCACCAAATCTAGGTAGAGCCATAGTGACAAGCAAGCGATCCAACACACAAGCAAAGAAGAAGCATGCGAAAAAGAGGCAAATAGGGAAAGAGAAGGAGGACGGAGAGAGAGGGCAAATAAAACGGCAAGGGTGAAGTGGGGGAGAGGAAAACGAGAGGCAAATGCAAATAATGTAATCCGGGAGATAAGGGTTTGTGATGGGTACTTGGTATGTTGACTTTTGCGCGGACTCCCCGGCAACGGCGCCAGAAATCCTTCTTGCTACCTCTTGAGCACTGCGTTGGTTTTCCCTTGAAGAGGAAAGGGTGATGTAGCAAAGTAGCGTCAGTATTTCCCTTAGTTTTTGAGAACCAAGGTATCAATCCAGTAGGAGGCCACGCACGAGTCCCTCACACCTACACAAACAAATAGAATCCTCACAACCAACACAATAAAGGGGTTGTCAATCCCTTCACGGTCACTTACGAAAGTGAGATCTGATAGATATGATAAGATAATATTTTTGGTATTTTTATGATAAAGATGCAAAGTAAATAAAGCAAAATAAAAACAGCGGCAAGAAATAGCTTGTTGACGGGAGATTAATATGATGGAAAATAGACCCGGGGGCCATAGGTTTCACTAGTGGCTTCTCTCGAGAGCATAAGTATTATGGTGGGTAAACAAATTACTGTTGAGCAATTGACAGAATTGAGCATAGTTATGAGAATATCTAGGTATGATCATGTATATAGGCATCACGTCCGAGACAAGTAGACCGACTCCTGCCTGCATCTACTACTATTACTCCACACATCGACCGCTATCCAGCATGCATCTAGGAGTATTAAGTTCAAGAGAACAGAGTAATGCTTTAAGAAAGATGACATGATGTAGAGGGATAAACTCATGCAATATGATGTAAACCCCATCTTGTTATCCTCGATGGCAACAATACAATACGTGCCTTGCTGCCCCTACTATCACTGGGAAAGGACACCGCAAGATTGAACCCAAAGCTAAGCACTTCTCCCATTGCAAGAAAGATCAATCTAGTAGGCCAAACCAAACTGATAATTCGAAGAGACTTGCAAAGATAACCAATCATACATAAAAGAATTTAGAGAAGATTCAAATATTGTTCATAGATAAACTTGATCATAAACCCACAATTCATCGGTCTCAACAAACACACCGCAAAAGAAGATTACATCGAATAGATCTCCACAAGAGAGGGGGAGAACTTTGTATTGAAATCCAAAAGGAGAGAAGAAGCCATCTAGCTAATAACTATGGACCCGAAGGTCTGAGGTAAACTACTCACACTTCATCGGAGAGGCTGTGGTGTTGATGTAGAAGCCCTCCGTGATCGATGCCCCCTCCGGCGGAGCTCCGGAAAAGGCCCCAAGATGGGATCTCGTGGATACAGAAAGTTACGGCGGTGAAATTAGGGTTTTGGCTCCGTATCTGGTAGTTTGGGGGTACGTAGGTATATATAGGAGGAAGGAGTACGTCGGTGGAGCAACAGGGGGCCCACGAGGGTGGAGGGCGCGCCTAGGGGGGTAGGCGCGCCCCCTACCTCGTGGCCTCCTGGTTGATGTCTTGACGTAGGGTCCAAGTCCTCTGGATCACGTTCGTTCCGAAAATCACGTTCCCGAAGGTTTCATTCCGTTTGGACTCCGTTTGGTATTCTTTTTCTGTGAAACTCTGAAATAGGCAAAAAACAGCAATTCTGGGCTGGGCCTCCAGTTAATAGGTTAGTCCCAAAAATAATATAAAAGTGTATAATAAAGCCCAATAATGTCCAAAACAGAATATAATATAGCATGGAACAATAAAAAATTATAGATACGTTGGAGACGTATCAGGCTTTTACTCCAAGTTTTGACCCGAAGGCTCAACATATAAATAGAGGGGTAGGGCTAGCACCCAAGAAACATTAAGAAACACCAGGCCGTGTGCCAGCAACCTCATCCCCTCTAGTTTATCCTTCATCATAGTTTTCGTAGTGCTTAGGCGAAGCCCTGCGGAGATTGTTCTTCACCAACACCGTCACCATGCCGTCGTGCTGCCAGAACTCATCTACTACTTTGCCCCTCTTGCTGGATCAAGAAGGCGAGGACGTCATTGAGCTGAACGTGTGCTGAACACGGAGGTGCCGTACGTTCGGTACTTGATCAAGACGGGTCGTGAAGGTGTACGACTACATCAACCGCGTTGATAAACGCTTCCACTTTCAGTCTACGAGGGTACGTAGACACACTCTCCCCTCTCGTTGCTATGTGTCTCCTAGATAGATCTTGCGTGATCGTAGGATTTTTTTTTGAAATACTACATTCCCCAACAGTTCCAAGAGTTGAAATTGGTATTTCAGACTCATGCCCATGTCGAGAGGTATGAGACCTCTGACAAGTACTTTTCCTACAAGATGGAGGAGAATAGCTCAGCCAGTGAGCATGTGCTCAGAATGTCTGGGTACTACAGTCACTTGAATCAAGTGGGAGTTAATCTTCCAGATAAGATAGTGATTGATAAAGTTCTCTAGTCACTATCACCAAGCTACTAGAACTTCGTGATGAACTATAATATGCAAGGGATGGCGAAAACAATTCCCAAGCTCTTTGCGATGCTGAAATCAATGAAGGTAGAAAACAAGAAAGAGCATCAAGTGTTGATGGTTGACAAGACCACCAGTTTAAGTAAAAGGGCAAGGGAAAGAAAGGGAACTTCAAGAAGAATGGCAAGCAAGTTGCCACTCCCATGAAGAAGCCCAAAGCTAGACCTAAGTGTAAAACTAAGTGCTCCTACTGCAAAGGGAATGGTCACTGGAAGCGGAACTACCCCAAATACTTGGTGGATAAGAAGGATGGCAAAGTGAACAAAGGTATATTTGATATACATGTTATTGATGTGTACTTTACTAGTGTTCATAGTAACCCCCGGGTATTCGATACCAGTTCAGTTGCTAAGATTAGTAACTCGAAACAAGAGTTGCAAAATGAACAAAGACTAGTTAAGGGCGAGGTGACGATGTGTGTTGGATGTGATTCCAAGGTTGATAAGATCACCATCGCACACTCCCTCTACCTTCGGAATTAGTGTTGGAACTAAATAAATGTTATTTGGTGTTTGCATTGAGCATGAATATGATTGGATCATGTTTATTGCGATACGATTATTCATTTAAGTCAGAGAATAATTGTTGTTCTATTCACATGAGTAAAACCTTCTATGGTCATACACCCAATGTAAATGGTTTATTGAATCTCGATCGTAGTGATACACATATTCATAATATTGATGCCAAAAGATGCAAAGTTAATAATGATACTGCAACATACTTGTGGCACTGCCTTTTAGGTCATATTGGTGTAAAGCGCATGAAGAAACTCCATGCAGATGGACTTTTGGAATCACTTGATTATGAATCATTTGATGCTTGCGAACCATGCCTCATGGGTAGATGACTAAAACTCCGTTCTCTGGAACAATGGAGCGAGCCACTGACTGATTGGAAATAATACATACCAGTGTATGCGGTCCGATGAGTGTTGAGGCTCGCGGCGGGTATCGTTATTTTCTAACCTTCATAGATGATTTGAGCAGATATGGGTATATCTACTTGATGAAACACAAGTCTGAAACATTTGAAAATTTCAAAGAATTTCAGAGTGAAGTGAAGAATCATCGTAACAAGAAAATAAAGTTTCTAGAATCTGATTGTGGAGGCGAATATTTGAGTTACGAGTTTGACCTTCATTTAAACAATGTGGAATAGTTTCACAACTCACGCCACCTAGAACACCACAGAGTAATGGTGTGTCCGAACGTCGTAACTGTACTTTATTAGATATGCTGCGATCAATGATGTCTCTTACCGATTTACCACTATTGTTTTGGGGTTATGCATTAGAGACAGTTGCATTCACGTTAAATAGGGCACCGTCTAAATCCGTTGAGATGACACCATATGAACTGTGGTTTGGCAAGAAACCTAAGCTGTCATTTCTTAAAGTTTGGGGTTGTGATGCTTATGTGAAAAAGCTTCGGCTTGATAAGCTCGAACCCAAATCGAAGAAGTGCGTCTTCATAGGATATCCAATAAAAACTGTTGGGTACACCTTCTATCACAGATCTGAAGGCAAGATCTTTGTTGCTAAGAATGGATCCTTTCTAGAGAAGGAGTTTCTCTTGAAAGAAGTGAGTGGGAGGAAAGTAGAACTTGATGAGGTAATTGTACCTTCTCTCAAATTGGAAAGTAGCTCATCACAGAAAACCGTTCCCGTGATGCCTGCACCAACTAGTGAGGAAGCTAATGATAATGATCATGAAACTTCAGATCAAGTTACTACCGAACCTCGTAGGTCAACCAGAGCATGTTCCGCACCAGAGTGGTATGGTAATCCTATTCTCGAAGTCATGTTACTAGACCATGACGAACCTACGAACTATGAGGAAGCGATGATGAGCCCAGATTCCGATAAATGGCTTAAGGCCATGAAATCTGAGATAGGATCCATGTATGAGAACATAGTATGGACTTTGATTGACTTGCTTGATGATCGGCAAGCCATTGAGAATAAATGGATCTTCAAGAAGAAGACGGACACTGATAGTAGTGTTACTATCTACAAAGCTCAAATTGTCACAAAAGGTTTTTGACAAGTTCAAGGTGTTGACTACGATGAGATTTTCTCACTCTTATCGATGCTTAAAGTATGTCCGAATCATGTTAGCAATTGCCGCATTTTATGAAATCTGGCAAATGGATGTCAAAACTACATTCCTTAATGGATTTTTCAAAGAAGAGTTGTATATGATGCAACCAGAAGGTTTTCTCAATCCTAAAGGTGCTAACAAAGTGTGCAAGCTCCAGCGATCCATCTATGGACTGGTGCAAGCATCTCAGAGTTGGAATATATGCTTTGATGAGTTGATCAAAGCATATAGTTTTATACAGACTTGCGGTGAAGCCTGTATTTACAAGAAAGTGAGTGGGAGTACTACAGCCTTTCTGATAAGTATATGTGAATGACATATTGTTGATCGGAAATGATGTAGAATTTTCTGGAAAGCATAAAGGAGTGTTTGAAAGGAGTTTATCAAAGAAAGACCTCGGTGAAGCTACTTACATATTGGGCATCAAGATCTATACAGATAGATCAAGACGCTTGATAAGACTTCCGATGAGTGCATACATTGACAAGATTTTGAAGGAGTTCAAAATGGATCAGTCAAAGAAGGAGTTCTTGCCTGAGTTGTAAGGTATGAAGTTGAGTTAGACTCAAAGCGCGACCACAACAGAAGATAGAGAGACAATGAAAGTCATTCGCTATGCCTCAGCCATAGGTTCTATAAAGTATGCCATGATGTATACCAGACCTATTGTGTACCTTGCCATGATTTTGGCAAAGGGGTACAATAGTGATCCAGGAGTAGATCACTGGACAACGGTCAAAATTATCCATAGAGGACTAAGGAAATATTTCTCTGTTTGGAGGTGATAAAGAGTTCATCGTAAAGAGTTACGTCGATGCAAGTTTTAAAACTGATCTAGATGACTCTAAGTCTCAATCTGGATACATATTGAAAGTGGGAGCAATTAGCTAGAGTAGCTCCAAGGAGAGCATTCTAGACATAGAAATTTGCAAAATATATGCGGATCTGAATGTGGCAGACATGTTGACTAAACTTCTCTCACAAGCAAAACATGATCACACCTTAGTACTCTTTGGGTGTTAATCACATGGTGATGTGAACTAGATTATTGACTCTGATAAACCCTTTTGGGTGTTAATCACATGGTGATGTGAACTATTGGTGTTAAATCACATGGCGATGTGAACTAGATTATTGACTCTAGTGCAAGTGGGAGACTGAAGGAAATATTCCCTAGAGGCAATAATAATGTTGTTATTTTATATTTCCTTATGTCATGATAAATGTTTATTATTCATGCTAGAATTGTATTAACCGGAAACTTGATAAATGTGTGAATACATAGACAAAACAAAGTGTCCCTAGTATGCCTCTACTTGACTAGCTCGTTAATCAAAGATGGTTAAGTTTCCTAACCATAGACATGTGTTGTCATTTGATGAACGGGATCACATCATTAGGAGAATGATGTGATGGACAAGACCCATCAGTTAGCTTAGCATAATGATCATTAAGTTTTATTGATATTGCTTTCTTCATGGCATATACATATTCCTTTGACTATGAGATTATGCAACTCCCCGATACCGGAGGAATACCTTGTGTGCTATCAAACGCACAACGTAATTGGGTGATTATAAAGATGCTCTACAGGTATCTCCGAAGGTGTTTGTTGGGTTGGCATAGATCGAGACTAGGATTTGTCACTCTGAGTATCGGAGAGGTATCTCTGGGCCCTCTCGGTAATGCACATCATCATAAGCCTTGCAAGCAATGTGACTAATGAGTTAGTTACGGGATGATACATTACAGAACGAATAAAGAGACTTGCCGGTAATGAGATTGAACTAGGTATGAAGATACCGAGGATTGAATCTCGGGCAAGTAACATACCGATGACAAAGGGAATTACGCATGTTGTCACTGCGGTACGATCGATAAAGATCTTCGTAGAATATGTAGGAACCAATATGAGCATCCAGGTTCCGCTGTTGGTTATTGACCGGAGAGGTGTCTCGGTCATGTCTACATAGTTCTCGAACCCGTAGGGTCCGCACGCTTAACGTTCGATGACGATTTTGTATTATGTGAGTTATGTGATTTGGTGATCGAATGTTGTTTGGAGTCCCCGATGAGATCACGGACATGAAGATGAGTCTCGAGATGGTCGAGAGGTAAAGATTCATATATAGGACGATAGTATTCAGACATCAGAAGTGTTCCAGGGGTACCGGGTACGTATCGGGTCACCGGAAGGGGTTCTAGGCACCCCCCCCCCCCCGAAAAAGATATGGGCCTTATTGGGCCAAGGGCAGGACAAACCAGCCCCTAGTGGGCTGGTGCGCCCCCATATGAGCTGGCCTATGTGGAGAAAGGAAAGGGGGAGGAGGAAACGTAATAGAGGGAATAGGATTCCCCCTTCCTTTCCCCTCTCCCCTCTTTCCTTCCCCCCTCCGAATAGGAATAGGAAAGGAGGGAGGCCGAATTGGGAGGCGGCCAAGTAGGATTCCTCCTACTTGGGGCGCCGCATTGGCTGCCTATCCTCCCCTCAAACCTATATATATGAGGGGGGGCACCGCTAGAACACACAACGAACATTGTTAGCCGTGTGCGGCGCCCCCCTCCACAGTTTACGCCTCCGGTCATATTTTCGTAGTGCTTAGGCGAAGCCCTGCGCGGATCACTTCACCATCACCGTCACCACGCCGTCGTGCTGACGGAACTCTCCCTCAACACTTTGCTGGATCAAGAGTTCGAGGGACGTCATCGAGCTGAACGTGTGCAGAACTCGGAGGTGTCGTACATTCGGTGCTTGATCAGTCGGAACGAGAAGAAGTTCGACTACATCAACCACGTTGTCAAATGCTTCCGCTTTCGGTCTACGAGGGAACGTGGACACATTCTCCCCCTCTCGTTGCTATGCATCTCCTAGATAGATCTTCGGTGAGCGTAGGAATTTTTTTGAAATTGCATGCTACGTTCCCCAACAGTTTCAGGTCATTCCGAGAACTTTTTATTCTACACAAAAATAACACCATGGCAATTCTGCTGAAAATAGCATCAGTCCGGATTAGTTCCACTCAAATCATGCAAATTAGAGTCCAAAATAAGGGCAAAAGAGTTTGGAAAAGTAGATACGGTGGAGACGTATCAATATGCAGCCTTTGCGTATTCGAGAAAAAAACCCGATATACACACATATATCGGTTGTATACATCTTATATTACGAGACGGGTGGAATATTTCTTATTGTTGTCTCTATGGATGAAGTTAGATTTTCATTGCTGTTGTGTTGGCTTAATTCTAAGTTCTAACAGTTTCTATGTATGCTATTAGCAGAGTTCAATTTATCTTACAGAAACCCTGCCACATTTACTGCTACAATCATAATATCAACGTCTACATAGCAACTTCAGTGAGCTTTGCTCCACTGCATAGTTGAAAGAACTCCGCGATATCAGCCATAAAATCCACGTTGGCTGGGATAGAGGAGATAGCTCGCCCCGAACACCTAGAATACACTGCCAAAAAAACACAAATGATATATATCACTCGTTGTGATGCATATCAGCGCGGTCGCTAACTACGCGCTACTGTTTGGCCGGTCCATTAAATACTACTGTACGCGGGAGTAGGGAATCACTGGGTAGAAGGTTCGTCTGGTTTTATGAAGCTTCAAGAAACTTCCTTTTGATTTCGGGAATGTTTGAGAAGTTTTTTTATTGTTTACTTTGCATAACTTTTCTTTCTTGTTCTTTTTTACCTATTTGTTCTTTGCATAACCTTTCTGTTTCCTTTTGATTTCGGGAATGTTTGAGAAGGTTCGTCTGCCCTCATTTTATTATTTTTCCTGCTACCTGTTCTGTTTGCCAAATCCTGACTTATGTTCCCCGTTTGTTCCTTTTTCCTTTTCTTTTTAAAATGTGTGAACTTTTGCAATTCAAAACATTTTTATGCAAGTTCGTGAACCTTTTTTTGTAAAACCCGCATACCTGTCACAAATCCATGAACTTTTTTAAAATCCACTACCTCTTTTCAATTTTAACGGGGTTTTTTAAATCTATGAACTTTTTTCCAACATTGATGAAGTTTTCTCAAAATTGATAAACTTTTTTTCACAATTCGTGAATTTTTTCAAAACCGATAAACTTTTTAAAAATTTGTGATTTTTTCCAAAGTTGATAATTTTTTTCCCAAAATTGATGAACTTTTTAAAAAAAATCTGACTTTTTCCAAATTCCATGAACTTTTTTCAAAATTGAAGAACTTTTTCCATTTTTCATGAACCCTTTCTAATTTTTGTACTTTTTTCAAAATTCTTGGTTTTTTATATTTTTAGTGAATTATTTTTAAATAATTAATATTGGGCATATAATATACTATATATCCCTATAAGAAGGTCAAATAGCTCTCGTTCCTGGTAGTGTACAAGCTTAGGGCTCGGTCTGGTGGTTATGACGCCTGGTTATGGTTGGTTCTGTGAAGAGTTTGAATCCTGGTACTGCCATATTACTGAACAAAAGTTTTTTGCTATTTTTTGCATGCATTTGCTTTTGTTCAGAATGATGTTGGGCCGGCCCACCATACTTCCACGGCGAGCGCTGTCAGCGCGAACTAGCGTTGTAAGCACCGAATAGGAGGGCTCGGTGAAAATCAACGTGGATGCGAGAGTTTCTTCAGAACGAAATGTAGGCGCGGCACCGACGGTATGCCGAGACCGTGACGAAACTTTCCTGGGCTCTTTCCTTGCTAGTGATTCAGGGTATGTTGGACACTATGATGCTCGAAGTGATAGCATGCTGGGAGGGGATGTCCTTGGCTCAGGATTTAGGGATGGACCATCTCCAAATCTCGTTGGATTGCAAGCAAGTGGTACATCACATTCATCAAAAAGCTGGAGGAAACTATGGCTCTACCATTAGAGAGATATCACAAACTTCTTCTTTATTTGCCACTTGTAATTTTGCTTTCGAAAATAGAGGGTCGACTTATGAGGCTCATAGGCTTGCTAGGTTTGGTTTTCTCTCCCTGTGGGGAGACATATGTGGTTGGACACTTTGCATGACCCAATTGTAATTCCTATGAACATTTTAGCTAATCAATAAAGGCCTAGCAAGCTTTTCTCAAAAAAAAAGGAGGGCATTTCCTTTTTTAGAATCCAGGAGGGCATTTCCCATACGGCGTTTAGGGCGCCGCTTAAAGGCCATTTGGTACAGGGCGCACACAGCACCCCTGTACCCTACGTCTTTTAGCGGGCGGCCCATTTCTTTCTCTGTTCATTTTTTTCTGCCTTGTCCACCTAGGTTTGTATGTATTTTTTTCTTTTTCGTTTCCTGTTTATTTTTTCCTTTTATTAAATGCATGAACTTTTTAAAGTTGATGAATATATTTTTCCAAATTTATGAACTTTTTCAAAAAATTGATGAACTTTTTTCAAATTCGAGGAACTTTTAAAAAATGATGTTTTTTCAAATTCTATGTATTTTTATAAAAAATATGAACTTTTTATAAAAGTTCGATCATTTTAAAAAAATGATGACATATTTTCAAATTCGTGAACTTATTTTCTGAAGTTTGTTTTCAAAATTGGTGAACATTTTTTATTTCACGAACTTCTTCGATTTTTTGAAATTGTGTGAACTTTTTTTACGGATGTCGTCTACGAGTACTACGAGGAAGGGGATGTGATCTGGTGCCATGACTACCACCTCATGTTCCCGCCCAAGTGCCTCAGTGAGCATGACATCAACATGAGGTGGTTCCTACACACACCGTTCCATTCCTCCAAGATTTACCGCATGCTGCCATCATGCTCCATGCTCTGCAGTTATTTAGTTGTGTGAGCCTGCATCTTGCTTTTAAAAGTAGTGGTATCTTTACAAGTTGTTCTATGGTTGTTATTAGTTTTGTTTATGTGACATGTTTGGGATCAGCGGCGGTGCTTCTCTAGGGCCAAGGGGGCTATGGCCCCCTACCCTAGGGGAAATATCAGGTACTCCCATTCATGGGGTGCTCCCCATACTCCAACATCAAATAAATCAATTTAAAATGTTTCAAAAAATTCTAGAAAAACATATGAATGTTTACAAGAAATGTGACTACAACTCATAAAAATTTCAGGTCCAAACTCTAAATGCACTTTAAGAAAAAAAAGTGAAATCTAGCATGAATAGTGTCATAAAAAGACAAAAGCAGCATTTGACGCTATTCATATCTGAATTTTTCTTTTTTGTTTCTCAATGTACATTTCGAGTTTGGACCTGAAAATTTTAGGCGGTGTAGTCACATTCCTTATGAACATTCACAATTCTTTTCAAAAAAATTGAAACATTTTAAATTAATGTTTTAGACTTGGAGCATAGGGAGCACCTCAAGCATGGGAGCACCTAATATTTCCCCCCCTACCCTAGAGACATTACGTGAAATATCATTAGTTGTTAGGCTATTCATGATTCTACCTATTCCTACCTCTCATTACGATGATTTATACAATATCCAATTTGTTTTTTGAAAAATGGGTGATTCTTTTTCCTCACGTGGCTGAAATCTTTGGTTTCCTATTGGGATGGACTCTGGTCGTTTCAAAAGGGCGTTGGACATTGCAGCAACAAAAAGACATGTGAATGAATTGACACGGCGATTTGCGGGACGGAAGGTGAGAAAACACTTGATACTTCATGCTCTGAGATAATCTAAAAATATGCAACTTCTTTTTCATCGGTTATGATATTAATCATTCAGCATTAGTAACCCAAATACTTCATCTGAGTAATACGACAAAAAATATAGCAAGATTCATTATCAACATGTAAAGATGCATATAATCTTTACCTTGATGCGAGCTGGTATGAAAACTGGTTTGATAACAAAACTAGTCGCAAATTTTGTGCCGTCCACATAACAATTAATTTCTGCATTCCAAGCTTATTTTAAATATTGTCCAGATGCAATTTTAGGTTCAAGTGTAACACACCTTAATAAGGTGATAAATTACTACTCAAAGGCAACTTTGACTATACTAGGCCTCTCCTTGTTGCTGATAGGATGCTGCTATTGTATTTTTGTAATTTCTAGATCTACCAGGAACATTTTAGCGGTTCTAACTCATAAATGCCACCTTGAAAGTCACACTTCCATTTCTGTCATGTTATTCTAATGTAGGTCATTAAATCTTGACCTACAAACTTATAAGCCATACAATCGACATCTTTTTTATTTGACCTATCTTTCTTCTATTGAAAATTCAATAATTTATCGACGTCTCTTGTAGTCTTACAGAGTATTTGTTCCTGGTTGTTGTTATAGGTAATGCTTGGTGTTGATCAACTTGACATGATCAAAGGGAATCCACAAAAGATTTTGGCCTTTGAAAAGTTTCTTGAGGAAAACATGGAATGGACTGATAGAGTGGTTCTACTTCGAATTGTTGTGCCAACTAGAACTGATGTCCCTGAGTGTAAGAGCATTTATGTATTTTTTTTGTTGCCATCATATGTTTGACATATGGTTGTTCATACACAGGGTTTTCAATTTGTCAGCTTGCTGTCTCTTTTAAAATATCATTCCTCTTAAACAATATATATTTGGATGAAGTTCTTATAACGCTTCCTTGTTTCTTGAGCAGATCAGAAGCTTACAAGCCAAGTGCATGAAATTTCTGGGCGCATAAATGGACAATTTGGAACATTGTATGGTCTTCCTGTTCATCATCTGGTTAGCTTTTAAATAGCTCTTTGTGCTATCTTATGACCTTAATTCCATGTGTGGAAGGCTCTTAGGCAATCTATTTTGTTTCATCTAAAATAACTTGCTCCTTGCAGGATGAGGATCGATATCTTGATTTCCATGCCCTATGCGCTCTTTATGCAGTCACTGGTAATTCCTGGCAGCTCTCTTGATATTTAAAGTTGGACTTTATTAGCACTCTTTTGTTCAAAATATTAGTGCTTTTATCATGCTTGAGCTGTGCACTTCCTCTGTTTTACTTAGATGTGGCTCTTGTAACATCACTGAGGGAAGGCATGAATCTTGTAAGCTACGAATATGTTGCATGCTAGTGATAAAAAAAGGAGTTCTGATATTGGGTGAGGTAAGTGGTCAGCTATGATGATAATAATATCGATTGATTCCAAATTTAGTCTGTAAGGATATTCATATGTGTATGTTTATATTTTCTGTTTCTTTTACACAGAATATATCTGATATTGGTTCGTAGGTTCTGCAATTGCAGTTTCAGTTTGCCGATGCAACACAATCACCTGGTGCTGGTTCCATTCTTGTAAATCCCTGAAATCTTACAGAAGTTGAAGACTCAATAAAAGATGCTTTGACAATGACATCTCATGAGAGAGAGAAGCGGCACAGGCATAACTACGCGCATGTAACAAGTCATACCGCCCAAAAATTGTGTGAACTTTTTTTCAAAATCCATGCACTATTTTTTCAAAATTTAGAAAATTTTCATATATGTGTTTTTTTCCAAAATTCATGATCTTTTTTGAAATTTATGAATTGTTTTCAAATCCATGGTTTTTTCAATTTTATGATCTTTCCATATAACATTTTTAAGTCAATGGTCAACTGGTTAACCATCAACGCTCAACCTGGCAACCCATCAAAGTCCACCTGTCAGCATAGCTGGGCTGGCCCAGCGCGCGCGAGTGCGCTAGTTGACCTAACTTGCGTTGTACGCGTTGTTTAGGAGCTCTTGTGTCAGTATGTCGCCACAACTAACCAGCTCAAAGTATGTACTCCCTCTGTAAGCTAATATAAGAACGTTTAGATCATTAAAGTAGTAATCTAAACGCTTTTATATTAGTTTACGGAGGGCTGTAAGCTAATATAAGAACGTTTAGATCACTAAAATAGTAATCTAAACGCTTTTATATTAATTTACGGAGGGAGTACAATACTTAGAGTATCTCCAACCGCATCTCAGGAAGGTCTTTCTATACGATTTTTTCCCGCCGGTGCCGAAAAAACGGCCCAATCGTGTCCCAGGAGCCCGATTTTCACCGCCCTGGGCCGAAATCAGTGCCAGCGGACCCAAGACGAACCCGGCGCGCTGTGGAGGGGGGAGGGGCCTGGGGACGCCGGGGCAAGCGGTTTTGGCGTGAAAGAGCCGCGGGCCAGCCGCGTCAGCGACACCGCCCTCGTCTTCCCCTAACGCCTCGGTTTCTCGTGGGGAATCAATGGCAAGGCTGCCGTCGGTCAGCCTTGCCATTGATTCCTCACGGGCGGCGCGTCACGGGGCGGCGCGCCGACGCCTCCCCTCCCGCGCACCGTACACACGGGCGCGGCGCGGCTATATAAGCCGGTGGCCTCCCTCGCCTCTGGCCACACTAGCCCTAGCCGCCGAGCTCTCTCTCTCTCTCTCTCTCTCTCCCGTGCGTCGTCGCCGAGCCTCCCTCTCCCTCTCCCGCACGTACGCCGCCGAGCCCTCCCTCTCCCCTCCCGATGGCCGAGTGTTTCCCCGGCGACGAGGCGGCAGCCAATGGCTTCGGCCGCCGCTCGCTCCGCGAACAGGAGTCGTGGCTCCTGTTCCAGGCCAACATCCCGGCGCCGCCGGACATGCGCGCCGGGCCGACGGGGTGGAGGCTCGGCAACGGGGGAGCGCCCATTCCCCCAATGCCCGACGCCGTGGCGTGCCCTGGCTACTTCGCCGACGAGGTGGAGATCGTGCGCGCCTCCCTCACCGACGAGCAGCGCGCCCTCCCCCAGTACGCCGCCGACAACCACACGGCGTGGGCGGCGTACTTCGAGCGCCGCCAGCAATAGAGGCTGGCGTCCACCAACAGGGCACCGGTGGTGGGCGGCACGAAGAACAGCGAGAGCCGTCACCTGTGGTGGGGCGTCCCCGGTCGCACGCTCGAGGGCGTGCTGACGCACCTCGAGGGCGGCAAAAACCCGCCGCTGGCCTACCCTCCCCCGGCGAGGGCGGCCGCCCCGTCTCACCCCCGACGCGTCGGGCAATGGATGCCCAGGAGGTTCGGCTCCTCCTCGTCGTCCTCCTCCCACTCCTTCGGCTCTCCGGCGTTGCTCGGTGTCAAGGCCGAGTCCGTGGCGGAGGCGCCGCTCGATTGGCGCACGCGCAGCGCCGGCATCGTCATCAACGAGGGCGGTCAGCGCGCCTCCTCGTCGGCTCCTCCGCGCTTCGTCAAGCCAAAGACGGAGCCGGGGCTCGCGCCGGTGAAGACGGAGCCGGGTCTCCCCACCGTGAAGACAGCGCACGGCGACGCGGAGCTCGACGACGACGCGGCCCTGGAATGGGAGCGCAAGGACTCCCTGAAGATGTCGAGGGAGCGCCAGCGCGCCGCCCTGGCGCGGTTCGAGCAGCGCCGCCGTGGACGCGACGAAGGAGGAGTCGTCGTCATCGAGGAGAGCGACGACGACGACGCGCCGCCGCCACCAGTCCGCGTTGAGGACGCCGGTCAGGGATCCACCAGGGACGGCCGCGTCAAGGAGGAGAAGCCCGAAGACGACGACGACGGCGACGATGGCGGCGACGACGGCGACTACTCAGCGTTCATCGACCTTTTGTTTTAGTTATATTTGCTATGTACCGCCGAACATTTTAATATATGTCGAATTTGGCCAAAATTTAGCCGTGTTTAAATGAATTCACCGAACGTTTTTTTAAATATGCGCGTCTGGGGGCGGCCCTGGGCCGACGACTAGGGACCAACTTGCCCCAGGCCTTTTTTTTGCGTTGGCTCGCCTCTAGGAGGCGATTTTAGACATCCCATGAGAGGCCAACGGCTGGAGATGCTCTTAGCATATAGCGGCCACGGTATGTAGTTGCCACTACCGGAATACCGGTGTGTGTTTGGGAGGCTCGCTCGTGGCCGATACGAGTCCAGTGGTTCACGGGATGTGGCGAATGCGTAACAGAGGGAAACGGCTTTCTCTTTAAAGCGGTTGGAAATAGACGGCCGATAACTCAGAGCATCTCCAGCCATTCGGCCCTCCAGGGCGCTAAAAAGGGCAGTCTGGGGGCGAACCGGCGCTAGTTCGGCCCCTGGGGGCGACGTCCTAGCTCCCAGTCACGCCCCCAGGACACGAACAATTCGAACTTAGTTGTTCCTGCTCACAAAAGACGCCACAAGTCGGGCGATCGCAAACCACAGTTCGGCGTACAAAAAATAGAGCGGCAGAAGTTCGCGTGCGCATCACTCGGCGGGCTCTGCCCTAGGCGTCGGCGGAGTTGGCGTGCACGGGCTGTTGGGGAACGTAGTAATTTCAAAAATTCTCCTACGCACACGCAAGATCATGGTGATGCATAGCAACGAGAGGGGAGAGTGTGATCTACGTACCCTTGTAGACCGACAGCGGAAGCGTTAGCACAACGCGGTTGATGTAGTCGTACGTCTTCACAGCCCGACCGATCAAGCACCGAAACTACGGCACCTCCGAGTTCTAGCACACGTTCAGCTCGATGACGATCCCCGGACTCTGATCCAGCAAAGTGTCGGGGAAGAGTTCCGTCAGCACCACGACGTGGTGACGATCTTGATGTACTACCGTCGCAGGGCTTCGCCTAAGCACCGCTACAATATTATCGAGGATTATGGTGGAAGGGGGCACCGCACACGGCTAAGAATATGATCACGTGGATCAACTTGTGTTTCTAGGGGTGCCCCCTGCCCCCGTATATAAAGGAGCAGGGGGAGGTGCGGCCGGCCAGGAGGAGTCCTACTCCCACCGGGAGTAGGATTCCCCCCCTTTCCTAGTTGGAATAGGATTCGGGAGGGGGAAAGAGGAGAGAGAGAAGGAAGGGGGGGCGCCGCCCCCTCTCCTTGTCCTATTCGGACAAGGGGGGAGGGGCGCGCGGCCCAGCCCTGGCCACCTCTCCTCTCTTCCACTAAAGCCCACTAAGGCCCATATACCTCCCGGGGGGTCCCGGTAACCTCCCGGTACTCCGGTAAAATCCCGATTTCACCCGGAACACTTCCGATATCCAAATATAGGATTCTAATATATCAATCTTTATGTCTCGACCATTTCGAGACTCCTCGTCATGTCCGTGATCACATCCGGGACTCCGAACAAACTTCGGTACATCAAAATGCATAAACTCATAATATAACTGTCATCAAAACCTTAAGCGTGCGGACCCTACGGGTTCGAGAACAATGTAGACATGACCGAGACACGTCTCCGGTCAATAACCAATAGCAGAACCTGGATGCTCATATTGGCTCCCACATATTCTATGAAGATCTTTATCGGTCAGACCGCATAACAACATGCGTTGTTCCCTTTGTCATCGGTATGTTACTTGCCCGAGATTCGATCGTCGGTATCTCAATACCTAGTTCAATCTCGTTACCGGCAAGTCTCTTTACTCGTTTCGTAATACATCATCTTGCAACTAACTCATTAGTTGTAATGCTTGCAAGGCTTATGTGATGTGCATTACCGAGAGGGCCCAGAGATACCTCTCCAACAATCGGAGTGACAAATCCTAATCTTGAAATACGCCAACCCAACATGTACCTTTGGAGACAGCTGTAGAGCTCCTTTATAATCACCCAGTTACGTTGTGACGTTTGGTAGCGCACAAAGTGTTCCTCCGGCAAATGGGAGTTGCATAATCTCATAGTCATAGGAACATGTATAAGTCATGAAGAAAGCAATAGCAACATACTAAACGATCGGGTGCTAAGCTAATGGAATGGGTCATGTCAATCACATCATTCTCCTAATGATGTGATCCCATTAATCAAATGACAACACATGTCTATGGTTAGGAAACATAACCATCTTCGATTAACGAGCTATTCAAGTAGAGGCATACTAGTGACGTTTGGTTTGTCTATGTATTCACACAAGTAGTATGTTTCCGGATAATACAATTCTAGCATGAATAATAAACATTTATCATGATATAAGGAAATAAAATACTAACATTATTATTGCCTCTAGGGCATATTTCCTTCAGTCTCCCACTTGCACTAGAGTCAATAATCTAGATTACACAGTAATGATTCTAACACCCATGGAGCTTTGGTGCTGATCATGTTTTGCTCGTGGAAGAGGCTTAGTCAACGGGTCTGCTATATTCAGATCCGTATGTATCTTGCAAATCTCTATGTCTCCCACCTGGACTAGATCCCGGATGGAATTGAAGCGTCTCTTGATGTGCTTGGTTCTCTTGTGAAATCTGGATTCCTTTGCCAAGGCAATTGCACCAGTATTGTCACAAAAGATTTTCATTGGACCCTATGCACTAGGTATGACACCTAGATTGGATATGAACTCCTTCATCCAGACTCCTTCGTTTGCTGCTTCCGAAGCAACTATGTACTCCGCTTCACATGTAGATCCCGCCACAACGCTTTGTTTAGAACTGCACCAACTGACAGCTCCACCGTTTAATGTAAACACGTATCCGGTTTGTGATTTAGAATCGTCCGGATCAGTGTCAAAGCTTGCATCAACGTAACCATTTACGATGAGCTCTTTGTCACCTCCATATATGAGAAACATATCCTTAGTCCTTTTCAGGTATTTCAGGATGTTCTTGACCGCTGTCCAGTGATCCACTCCTGGATTACTCTGGTACCTCCCTGCTAGACTTATAGCAAGACACACATCAGGTCTGGTACACAGCACTGCATACATGATAGAGCCTATGGCTGAAGCATAGGGAACATCTTTCATTTTCTCTCTATCTTCTGCATTGGTCAGGGATTGAGTCTTACTCAATTTCACACCTTGTAACACAGGCAAGAATCCTTTCTTTGCTTGATCCATTTTGAACTTCTTCAAAACTTTGTCAAGGTATGTGCTTTGTGAAAGTCCAATTAAGCGTCTTGATCTATCTCTATAGATCTTAATGCCCAATATGTAAGCAGCTTCACGGAGGTCTTTCATTGAAAAACTCTTATTCAAGTATCCTTTTATGCTATCCAGAAATTCTATATCATTTCCGATTAGCAATATGTCATCTACATATAATATCAGAAATGCTACAGAGCTCCCGCTCACTTTCTTGTAAATACAGGCTTCTCCAAAAGTCTGTACAAAACCAAATGCTTTGATCACATTATCAAAGCATTTATTCCAACTCCGAGAGGCTTACACCAGTCCATAAATGGATCGCTGGAGGTTGCACACTTTGTTAGCTCCCTTTGGATCGACAAAACCTTCCGGCTGCATCATATACAACTCTTCTTGCATGAATCCATTCAGGAATGCAGTTTTGACATCCATTTGCCAAATTTCATAATCATAAAATGCGGCAATTGCTAACATGATTCGGACAGACTTAAGCATCGCTACGGGTGAGAAGGTCTCATCGTAGTCAATCCCTTGAACTTGCCGAAAACCTTTTGCGACAAGTCGAGCTTTGTAGACAGTAATATTACCGTCAGCGTCAGTCTTCTTCTTGAAGATCCATTTATTCTCAATTGCTTGTCGATCATTGGGCAAGTCAACCAAAGTCCATACTTTGTTCTCATACATGGATCCCATCTCGGATTTCATGGCTTCAAGCCATTTTGCGGAATCTGGGCTCACCATCGCTTCTTCATAGTTCGTAGGTTCATCATGATCTAGTAGCATGACTTCCAGAACAGGATTACCATACCACTCTGGCGCGGATCTTACTCTGGTTGATCTACGAGGTTCAGTAGTATCTTGTTCTGAAGTTTCATGATCATTATCATTAGCTTCCTCACTAATTGGTGTAGGTGTCATAGAAACTGGTTTCTGTGATGTACTACTTTCCAATAAGGGAGCAGGTACAGTTACCTCGTCAAGTTCTACTTTCCTCCCACTCACTTCTTACGAGAGAAACTCCTTCTCTAGAAAGTTTCCGAATTTAGCAACAAAAGTCTTGCCTTCGGATCTGTGATAGAAGGTGTATCCAATAGTTTCCTTTGGATATCCTATGAAGACACATTTCTCCGATTTGGGTTCGAGCTTATCAGGTTGAAGTTTTTTCACATAAGCATCGCAGCCCCAAACTTTCAGAAATGACAACTTTGGTTTCTTGCCAAACCACAGTTCATATGGCGTCGTCTCAACGGATTTTGATGGTGCCTTATTTAATGTGAATGCGGCCGTCTCTAGAGCATATCCCCAAAATGATAGCGGTAAATCAGTAAGAGACATCATAGATCGCACCATATCTAGTAAAGTACGATTACGACGTTCGGACACACCATTACGCTGTGGTGTTCCGGGTGGCGTGAGTTGTGAAACTATTCCACATTGTTTTAAATGTACACCAAACTCGTAACTCAAATATTCTCCTCCACGATCAGATCGTAGGAATTTTATTTTCTTGTTACGATGATTTTCAACTTCACTCTGAAATTCTTTGAACTTTTCAAATGTTTCAGACTTATGTTTCATTAAGTAGATATACTCATATCTGCTTAAGTCATCTGTGAAGGTGAGAAAATAACGATATCCGCCACGAGCCTCAACATTTATCGGACCACATACATCTATATGTATGATTTCCAATAAATCTGTTGCTCTCTCCATAGTACCGGAGAACGGTGTTTTTATCATCTTACCCATAAGGCACGGTTCGCAAGTACCAAGTGATTCATAATCAAGTGGTTCCAAAAGCCCATCAGTATGGAGTTTCTTCATGCGCTTTATACCGATATGACCCAAATGGCAGTGCCACAAATAAGTTGCACTATCATTATCAACTCTGCATCTTTTGGTTTCAACACTATGAATATGTGTGTCACTACTATCGAGATTTAATAAGAATAGACCACTCTTTAAGGGTGCATGACCATAAAAGATATTACTCATGTAAATAGAACAACCATTATTCTCTGATTTAAAAGAATAACTGTATCGCATCAAATAAGATCCAGATATAATGTTCATGCTTAACGCTGGCACCAAATAACAATTATTTAGGTCTAATACTAATCCCAAAGGTAGATGTAGAGGTAGCATGCCGACTGCGATCACATCGACTTTGGAACCATTTCCCACGCGCATCGTCACCTCGTCCTTAGCCAATCTTCGCTTAATCCGTAGTCCCTGTTTCGAGTTGCAAATATTAGCAACAGAACCAGTATCAAATACCCAGGTGCTACTGCGAGCATTAGTAAGGTACACATCAATAACATGTATATCACATATACCTTTGTTCACCTTGCCATCCTTCTTATCCGCCAAATACTTGGGGCAGTTCCGCTTCCAGTGACCAGTCTGCTTGCAGTAGAAGCACTCAATTTCAGGCTTAGGTCCAGGTTTGGGTTTCTTCTCTTGAGTAGCAACTTGCTTGGTGTTCTTTTTGAAGTTCCCCTTCTTCTTCCCTTTGCCCTTTTTCTTGAAACTAGTGGTCTTGTTGACCATCAACACTTGATGCTCCTTCTTGATTTCTACCTCCGCAGCTTTCAGCATTGCGAAGAGCTCGGGAATAGTCTTATTCATCCCTTGCATATTATAGTTCATCACGAAGCTCTTGTAGCTTGGTGGCAGTGATTGGAGAATTCTGTCAATGACGCAATCATCTGGAAGATTTACTCCCAATTGAATCAAGTGATTATTATACCCAGACATTTTGAGTATATGCTCACTGACAGAACTGTTCTCCTCCATCTTGCAGCTATAGAACTTATTGGAGACTTCATATATCTCAATCCGGGCATTTGCTTGAAATATTAACTTCAACTCCTGGAACATCTCATATGCTCCATGACGTTCAAACCGTCGTTGAAGTCCCAATTCTAAGCCGTAAAGTGTGGCACACTGAACTATCGAGTAGTCATCAGCTTTGCTCTGCCAGGCGTTCATAATATTTGGTGTTGCTCCAGTAGCAGGCCTGGCACCCAATGGTGCTTCCAGGACGTAATTCTTCTGTGCAGCAATGAGGATAATCCTCGAGTTACGGACCCAGTCCGTGTAATTGCTACCATCATCTTTCAACTTTGCTTTCTCAAGGAACGCATTAAAATTCAACGGAACAACAGCACGGGCCATCTATCTACAATCAAGCATAAACAAGCAAGATACTATCAGGTACTAAGTTTCATGATAAATTTAGGTTCAATTAATCATATTACTTAAAGAACTCCCACTTAGATAGACATCCCTCTAATCCTCTAAGTGATTACGTGATCCAAATCAACTAAACCATGTCCGATCATCACGTGAGATGGAGTAGTTTCATTGGTGAACATCACTATGTTGATCATATCTACTATATGATTCACGCTCGACCTTTCGGTCTCCGTGTTCTGAGGCCATATCTGTATATGCTTGGCTCGTCAAGTATAACCTGAGTATTCCGCGTGTGCAACTGTTTTGCACCCGTTGTATTTGAACGTAGAGCCTATCACACCCGATCATCACGTGGTGTCTCAGCACGAAGAACTTTCGCAACGGTGCATACTCAGGGAGAACACTTCTTGATAATTAGTGAGAGATCATCTTATAATGCTACCGTCAATCAAAGCAAGATAAGATGCATAAAAGATAAACATCACATGCAATCAATATAAGTGATATGATATGGCCATCATCATCTTGTGCTTGTGATCTCCATCTTCGAAGCACCGTCGTGATCACCATCGTCACCGGCGCGACACCTTGATCTCCATCGTAGCATCGTTGTCGTCTCGCCAATCTTATGCTTCCACGACTATCGCTACCGCTTAGTGATAAAGTAAAGCATTACAACGCGATTGCATTGCATACAATAAAGCGACAACCATATGGCTCCTGCCAGTTGCCGATAACTCGATTACAAAACATGATCATCTCATACAATAAAATTTAGCATCATGTCTTGACCATATCACATCACAACATGCCCTGCAAAAACAAGTTAGACGTCCTCTAATTTGTTGTTGCAAGTTTTACGTGGCTGCTACGGGCTTAAGCAAGAACCAATCTTACCTACGCATCAAAACCACAACGATAGTTTGTCAAGTTGGTGCTGTTTTAACCTTCGCAAGGACCGGCGCGTAGCCACACTCGGTTCAACTAAAGTTGGAGAAACTGTCACCCGCTAGCTGTTGGGGAACGTAGCAGAAATTCAAAAATTTCCTACGTGTCACCAAGATCTATCTATGGAGAGACTAGCAACGAGGGGAAGGAGAGTGCATCTACATACCTTTGTAGATCGCTAAGCGGAAGCGTTCAAGAGAACGGGGTTGATGGAGTCGTACTCGTCGTGATTCAAATCACCGATGATCAAGTGCCGAACGCACGGCACCTCCGCGTTCAACACACGTACAGCCCGATGACGTCTCCCACGCCTTGATCCAGCAAGGAGAGAGGGAGAGGTTGATGAAGATTCAGCAGCACGACGGCGTGGTGGTGGATGCAGGGCGTCACAGTAGCAGGGCTTCGCCTATACTACGAGAGAGAGATGTAACGGGGAGAGAGGGAGGCGCCAGGCCTTAGATTAGTTTGCTCCTCCTTTTTCCCCACTATATATAGGGCCAAGGGAGAGGGGGAGGCGCAGCCCTTGCCCCTTCCTCCAAGGAAGGGTGCGGCCAAGGGTGGGGAGGAGTCCATCCTCCCCAAGGCACCTCGGAGGTGCCTTCCCCTTTTAGGACTCTCCTCTTTTTCCCATCTCTTGGTGCATGGGCCTCTTGGGGCTGGTGCCCCAGCCCACTTTGGGCTGGATCCCTTCCCACTTCAGCCCATGGGACCCCCGGGATAGGTGGCCCCACCCGGTGGGCCCCCGGGACCCTTCCGGTGGTCCCGGTACAATACCGATGACCCCGAAACTTGTCCCGATGGCCGAAACAGGACTTCCTATATATAAATCTTTACCTCCGGACCATTCCGGAACTCCTCGTGACGTCCGGGATCTCATCCGGGACTCCGAACAATATTCGGGTTACTGCATACACATATCTTCATAACCCTAGCGTCACCGAACCTTAAGTGTGTAGACCCTACGGGTTCGGGAGACATGCAGACATGACCGAGACGTTCTCCGGTCAATAACCAACAGCGGGATCTGGATACCCATGATGGCTCCCACATGTTCCACGATGATCTCATCGGATGAACCACGATGTCAAGGACTTAATCAATCCCGTATACAATTCCCTTTGTCTAGCGGTATGTTACTTGCCCGAGATTCGATCGTCGGTATCCCATACCTTGTTCAATCTCGTTACCGGCAAGTCTCTTTACTCGTTCCGTAACACATCATCCCGTGATCAACTCCTTGGTCACATTGCGCAAATGATGATGTCCTACCGAGTGGGCCCAGAGATACCTCTCCGCTTACACGGAGTGACAAATCCCAGTCTCGATTCGTGCCAACCCAACAGACACTTTCAGAGATACCTGTAATGCACCTTTATAGTCACCCAGTTACGTTGTGACGTTTGATACACCCAAAGAATTCCTACGGTATCCGGGAGTTGCACAATCTCATGGTCTAAGGAAATGATACTTGACATTAGAAAAGCTATAGCATATGAACTACACGATCTAGTGCTATGCTTAGGATTGGGTCTTGTCCATCACATGATTCTCCTAATGATGTGATCCCGTTATCAACGACATCCAATGTCCATGGTTAGGAAACCGTAACCATCTATTGATCAACGAGCTAGTCAACTAGAGGCTTACTAGGGACATGGTGTTGTCTATGTATCCACACATGTATCTGAGTTTCCTATCAATACAATTATAGCATGGATAATAAACGATTATCATGAACAAGGAAATATAATAATAACCAATTTATTATTGCCTCTAGGGCATATTTCCAACACTAGCCACCTTTGTGCAAAGCACGTCGGGAGAACCGGTCTCGCGTAAGCGTACGCGTAATGTCGGTCCGGGCCGCTTCGTCCAACAATACCGCCGAACCAAAGTATGACATGCTGGTAAGCAGTATGACTTATATCGCCCACAACTCACTTGTGTTCTACTCGTGCATATAACATCAACACATAAAACCTAGGCTCGGATGCCACTGTTGGGGAATGTAGTAATTTCAAAAATTCTCCTACGCACACGCAAGATCATGGTGATGCATAGCAACGAGAGGGGAGAGTGTGATCTACGTACCCTTGTAGACCGACAGCGGAAGTGTTAGCACAACGCGGTTGATGTAGTTGTACGTCTTCACGGCCCGACCGATCAAGCACCGAAACTACGGCACCTCCGAGTTCTAGCACACGTTCAGCTCGATGACGATCCCCGGACTCCGATCCAGCAAAGTGTCGGGGAAGAGTTCCGTCAGCACGACGGCGTGGTGACGATCTTGATGTACTACTGTCGCAGGGCTTCGCCTAAGCACCGCTACAATATTATCGAGGATTATGGTGGAAGGGGGCACCGCACACGGCTAAGAATATGATCACATGGATCAACTTGTGTTTCTAGGGGTGCCCCATGCCCCCGTATATAAAGGAGCAGGGGGAGGTGCGGCCGGCCAGGAGGAGGGCGCGCCAGGAGGAGTCCTACTCCCACCGGGAGTAGGATTCCCCCCCTTTCCTAGTTGGAATAGGATTCGGGAGGGGGAAAGAGGAGAGAGAGAAGCAAGGGGGGGCGCCGCCCCCCTCTCCTTGTCCTATTCGGACTAGGGGGGAGGGGCGCGCGGCCCAGCCCTGGCCACCTCTCCTCTCTTCCACTAAAGCCCACTAAGGCCCATATACCTCCCGGGGGGTTCCAGTAACCTCCCGGTACTCCGGTAAAATCCCGATTTCACCCGGAACACTTCCGATATCCAAATATAGGATTCCGATATATCAATATTTATGTCTCGACCATTTCGAGACTCCTCGTCATGTCCGTGATCACATCCGGGACTCCGAACAAACTTCGGTACATCAAAATGCATAATCTCATAATATAACTCTCATCAAAACCTTAAGCGTGCGGACCCTATGGGTTCGAGAACAATGTAGACATGACCGAGACACGTCTCCGGTCAATAACCAATAGCAGAACCTGGATGCTCATATTGGCTCCCACATATTCTACGAAGATCTTTATCGGTCAGACCGCATAACAACATACGTTGTTCCCTTTGTCATCGGTATGTTACTTGCCCGAGATTCGATCGTCGGTATCTCAATACCTAGTTCAATCTCGTTACTGGCAAGTCTCTTTACTCGTTTCGTAATACATCATCTTGCAACTAACTCATTAGTTGTAATGCTTGCAAGGCTTATGTGATGTGCATTACCGAGAGGGCCCAGAGATACCTCTCCGACAATCAGAGTGACAAATCCTAATCTCGAAATACGCCAACCCAACATGTACCTTTGGAGACACCTGTAGAGCTCCTTTATAATCACCCAGTTACGTTATGACGTTTGGTAGCACACAAAGTGTTCCTCCGGCAAACGGGAGTTGCATAATCTCATAGTCATAGGAACATGTATAAGTCATGAAGAAAGCAATAGCAACATACTAAACGATCGGGTGCTAAGCTAATGGAATGGGTCATTTCAATCACATCATTCTCCTAATGATGTGATCCCATTAATCAAATGACAACACATGTCTATGGTTAGGAAACATAACCATCTTCGATTAACGAGCTAGTCAAGTAGAGGCATACTAGTGACGTTTGGTTTGTCTATGTATTCACACAAGTATTATGTTTCCGGATAATACAATTCTAGCATGAATAATAAACATTTATCATGATATAAGGAAATAAAATAATAACATTATTATTGCCTCTAGGGCATATTTCCTTCACGGGCTTGGCGGTGTCGGAGCAGCCTCTGCGCTGGGCGGTGTCGGCGCGGCTTCGGTGGTGCTGGGCGTTGTGGAGGCGTCGTCACGCGGGCTTGGCGGCGGCGGCGTGTGCGTCGGCATCGGCGGCCTTGTCGAGGGAAGCTGGTTCAGGATGAGGCCGCGCTCCGCCAAGTACCACGCCTTGACCGCCTCGTCGGTGCTCTGGAGCATGTCCGCCTCGCCTAGCAGGAAAGCCAGGTCGGTGTTTCTCTTCTTCGCGGCGACGTTCGTCCGGAGCAGGTCGAGCTTGACGGCGCTGCTCGACATCAACGCCGACCATCGCGCCTCGGTCTTCTCTTCACGAAGGACGGCCCGAGCCTGTGCGTCGGCGAGGCAGTGCTCGATGGACTCCTGCACTCGAGCGGTGGCCGTGTCGGCGTATTTCCCCTTCTTGGAAACTTTGTTGCCGTCCGGCCGCCCTTCCGATGCGCCAAGAGTCGGCGCGTCCGGCTTGTAGGTCTCCTTGGCCTTGTCGAGGGTGCGCCAGACTTCCGCACATTTCTCGCACTTGTTAATGCGCTTGTAGACGTGGAGGTACTTGAATTCGGCGTCACTGTTGCTCTGCCGGTACAGGGCGAACATGCGCAGCAACTGCGCGGAGGGACAAATAGTTGGCGCGCGTACACGTCGAAGAGAGGCGGGAGGCCGGCGGGGCATACCTGATCCTCGACGCTGGCGCCGCTCTCCGGGCGAGCCGCGACCTCCTCGACGACCCCATGCCATTTGTTGCACGCCCCCTGGATACGCCCCCAATGGTTCGCCAATGCCTTGGAGCCGCGCTGCATGTAGGCGCCTTTGAAGTAGGGGTCGACGAGGTTGCGCTCGTCGAACTCAACCTTGATGCGGTCCCAGTACGTGTCGATGCTCTGGTTCGTGCCGGTCGTCGGGTCGAGGCAGACGACTTTCCATGCTTCGGCGAGGCATTCCTCCTCCTTGGACGCCCACTTGATGCGCGGCTCGCCTGTCCTGGCCGCCCGCTTCTTCTTGCGCCCCTTCGCCGTTGCAGGCGTCAGCTCCTCCGCCTCCTCCTCGATGTCCTCCTCCTGCTCGTCCTCGCCGTAGACGTAGCCGAGCTCGCCGTCCATGCCGCCGCTGAGATCCACCACCTTGTCCTGGGTGATGAACCCGGGAGATGCGGCGGCCGCCGCCGAACCTGTCGCGATGATGTCATCCATGTCGGCCTCGATCTCGTCGGTGTCGCTGAGGTGCGAGAAGGGCAGCGGGCCACGGCGTAGCGGGGGCGTAGGGGAGGAAGCGTAGGCGGGCGGCGAGTAGTTGTATGGAGGGTACTGCACGCCGGCGAAGGCGGGAGAGGGCGTGCGCTGGGCTGGGTATCCATGGGGGAAGGTGACGTTTGGGTTGAACCCACCGTGCGTGTCCCCGTCGGCGTAGCCCGGCGAGGGCGATCCCCATGGTTGCGGAGAGCCGACGCCTTGATGGTCCCAGGGCGCGTACTGGCCGTGGCTTTCGGGTGGATTCATCATCCCCGCGCGAGTCGCCTCGGCCTCGATTAGGTCCGCAGAGGCAGCCGCAGCCGCGCGCGCCGCGTTGTCGCGGGCCTTCTTGGCGATGGCCCTGTTTCGCCGGTCGGCGGTGACAGCCTCCCGCCGCTGAACTTCTGCCCTCCACTCGGCGTTTGACATGCCCGGTGGCTTGATCGGCGGCGCCCTCGGCTTCCTCTGCTTCAGCTGGGCGACGAAGGCAGTCACGGTTGCCGCCGCGCGGGGGGCGACGTACTTCTTCGGTGGCATGGCGGCCGGCTGGGAGGGAGGCGAGCGGGAGGGAGATTGGCGGGAGGAAGGAAGAGTACGGGAGAGAAGTGGGGAAAACGCGGGAAGAGGCGCTCGCTCGCCGACAGGGCGGACCCACGCGCCCTTTTCGCTTGTGCCGGCGTCCCAGGCGCCCCAGGAAGCCGGGTTCGGCCTGGGTCCGCCGGCACTAGTTTCGTCCTGAGCCGACGAAAAACGGGCCTTTGGGGGTGCGACTGGGCCGTTTTTTCAGCGCCGGCGCGGCAAAAACGCCTGGGGAGGGCCTGTTGGGGACACGGATGGAGATGCTCTCAGTGCACGTCGACTGTTGATTTCGAGTTTGCTCGGATGGCGTGCAATGCTATTTCTTTTTTGCGCGCCCACGCGGGATAAATTCAGCTGGTTTGCAACATGGGTCATGTTACAACCACCCCACACATGATACAATCAACGTTTTTGAGAGAGTAGGAAGACATAGTCAGTTGGTTTGAAACATGTGTCATGTTGTAACCACCTGAAGCCCAACACAAGTGAGACTCCCTATTTGACGCCTTTAGCGCCCCGAAGACAACTGGCGCTGATTGCAGCATCAAGGGGCCGGCCCACAAATGCGACCTGGTGGGTCGCTCGGGTCGTCTTCGCCATGGGTTTGACTTGTTGACTTGCCCATGTTGACCACTGAATCAACCGTTGATTTGATCCATTGATCGTTGACTCGACCGTTTGAAAAAGTTCACGAAATTCAAAAAAGTTCACAAACATACAAGAAGTTCGTGAATTTGCCCATTGATCGTTGACTCGACCGTTTGAAAAAGTTCATGAAATTCAAAAAAGTTCACAAACATACAAGAAGTTCATGAATTTGAATGAAGTTCGTGAATTCAAAAAAAATAGTGAATTAAAGAAATGCAAATTCAAAACAGTATTCATGAATTCACGATCTTCTTTGATTTTTTTTCAAATTAGATTAACTTTTTCTCAAATTCATGAACTTTTTTGAAGTTTGTGTACTCTTTAAAAATCCATGAACATTTTTGAATCATGAACTTCTTCGATTTCTTTCTTTCCCCATATTTTTTTAAAGTCAAGGTTGATTGGTTGACTGATCAGTGCTTATAGTCGTCGCTAGGTGCTTTGCGGGTCTGAATATAAACTTTATAATTTTTAGTAATCGTTGTACTATCATGATTGATGATGAATAGAGTGGAAATTTTCTCGGCAAAAAAAGAGAATCTCATCGGTAACACGTGACATTTCCCCCTGATTTCGGGTCGACGGTGCAATTGCTACACACGGACGTGCCTCGGTGTTTTTTTTTCGAAACAGATAAACATGAGGCGCTGAGATTTGATCACGTGCTTCGGTGTTTGCACAGAAAATGGATTACCAACCAGGGTTTCGAACCTGGACGAAATTTTCCAAACTTTGGACATTTCGGTGGGTAGGAGATATTATTTCTTCGTTTGAAAAAATATTTTGACTAGAATTTGAGTCCAGTCCAGCAACATAGCCCATACGCTCCACCACATATGTTTTCTCAGTACTTTCTGAAAGTGAATCTTCAATATGAGAACCCGAAGACTTTTTTTTGATAATTAATCTCTTCCTTTATTCCATCAAAGTGATTGTATCACTTACAAGGAAGGAGATCAACTCATTTGGTGGTGAATCCATCTAGACACTAGGAATAGAGTACTTAGCTAATTTAGCTATAGTTCATGAGCAGCCTGACTATAGTCTTTATTACAATGCTCAAACAAGACATGGTTAAAATCTAACTTCATAAAGAACCAGTCATCGATAATGGTACTTGCTACTGAATTCGAGCCATCTTCATTAAGATCATTGACAACCCCTTCATTATCTGAGGCCACTTCAATCTTGCTGCCCACCATACGTGCCAAGTTCAGCCAAAATCTAACTGTTGTTTGCTTCAACTGTGAAAGCATCATAACAAGAACTCAATATTTCGTTTGCAGCGACAATAAACTGTTCAGAGTGATTGCGGATAATTGCACCAACCGACCCATTTAAGTTGTCTTGATCAAATCCAGCGTCCACGTTCAGTTTCTATATCCTGGGCGTGGTTTCATCCATGCCGTTGATCGCTTCTTCGCCTTCGGACTACATGCGATAACATAGATCGCTGTAAGGCTTTTCATTGCGTAAAGAGTTTGGGCTGCCGTTTGTGTCTCCCCATCATTACTGAGTTGTCTCCATTCAAACCATAAGTACCAGACAGTGGTTCGCAGATTTGGCAAACCCAAAACATGAACATTCAAGTCCTGGTTATGCATGGAAATTTTGGTGGCCTTTCGGACAGATTGGGAACTGTCTGTTTTGTAAAATTTGGTCGGGGGGCATGCGTCTCTGTCCATGTGCTACGGACACGGCAAAAAGACGAACAAGGCCGGCGGTGTACATGATAGATACGCCTACTAAACCTTTTTAGACACAAATTAATGTACTAACTCAATCATGCAACGCTGTCTTTCTCCGAGCTGACCTCCACTTGACAAGTTAAACACCAAACAGATGATAAGCGGAACCAATCACTTGTGCTCAAAGGCCTCGGGACAGAAAACGGCGAGATCTTTCGATACCCCAGGTCCGTAATCAAACATAGCATCACGGAATATGATAACCGCGATTCATACTCCCGTTCATATTGTGTGCATGTATTGACATCGATGATGCGATTCACACTGTTTTCCTGTTCCACGAGATCGTTGGTGTGGACATGCTGACATGCGGGACACAGAGAAAAAGACAAGCAAGGCCGGCAGAGTACACGTACATGACAGTAGATCTGACGAGAATACATGCATGGATACTACGTTCATTTTGGACGGAAATACGTGTACTGGCTCGACCACGCAAAGGCTGTCTTTCTCTAAGCTGACCTCCACTTGAGAAGTAACCGCCAACAGTACATCAGCAGACTCAACCACCTGTACGCAAATTCACGGACATCTCCGAGTAAACAAGGCACGTTCTCTGGATTGAACAAGTAACGCACCCGTCAGCGCTTCCGTGAACCCGATTTGGCCGCATCGATCTCTCTCGATTGAACGAGTACGAAAGTCGGACGCGGCACCAAATGTCCAGCTCCGATCGACCACCGGTCAGCATATTCCTCGCTCGGAAAACCTCCATCCGGCGCTCGGCTACGTGACGAGAAACGCGGCCCAGCTGTGCATTCTGATTGGAGGACAGCAACCACTGACTACGATTTACCGATAAGTAGCTGTATCCCGGCCCATAATCCTAGGGCAATGCCTGAGTAAAACGACTATCGATCTACCTGGTTAATTAAGCTCCCTCTGCTCTCCGAGCGTCATCCCCGGCGAAAACTTGAGGAATCGATCGATCAAGATCAGCCGATGGGGGACGCGGCGGCAGGGAAGGCGTCGTTCCTGGAGATGGTCCGGTACGCGGACGCGCACGACCTGAGCCTCATGATGCTGGGCGTGCTGGGGAGCTTCGGCGACGGCATGATGCAGCCGCTCCTCATGCTCGTGCTCGGCGACATCATCAACAGCTACGGCGCCGCCGGGAGCGCCGGGAGCACCGGCAGCGCCTTCAGCTCCGGCGCCGTCGACAAGGTTGGCGCTAAAAACATACTTCTACTCCACTGGCTAGCAGCAACACTAGTACTTATATACTCCAGTTCTGTCAGTCAGTCTCCTGTCGCAGTGTGTCGAGCTTATTCTTGTCTGTTTGCTTGTTGTGGTATCAGTTCGCGCTCCGGTTGCTGTATCTCGCGGTTGCAGTGGGCGCGTGCGCTTTCCTAGGTAAGCACAACAGTAGTGACACGGTCAAACTGATTTTGTTACCCGGGCTGAACGGTTCTCCTGGCCCATGTCGCCTGAGCAGAGGGGGTGTGCTGGACCCGAACGGCGGAGCGGCAGGCGTCGAGGATGCGGAGGCTGTACCTGGAGGCCGTGCTGCGGCAGGAGGTGCACTTCTTCGACGCCGCGCCCTCCTCGCAGTCCACCACCTTCGGGATCATCACCACCATCTCCGACGACGCCGACACCATCCAGGACTTCCTCAGCGAGAAGGTCCGGCCACCAATCCCCACTCCCTTGACACCACCGGCACGCCTCCGCGCAGGCACGCTCTCCTGACATGCTTGCATTTCAGCTTCCCATGGTGCTGGCCAACGTGACGCTCTTCTTCGGCGCCATGTCCGTGTGCTTCGTGTTCGCCTGGCGCCTCGCGCTGGCGGGCCTCCCCTTGACCTTCCTCTTCTTCGTGCCGAGCGTGGTCCTCGGCAAGCGCATGGTGGCCGCGGCCGGGGAGTCGCGCGCGGCGTACGAGTCCGCCGGCGGCATCGCCGACCAGGCCGTCTCCTCCATCCGGACTGTGGCGTCCTACAACGGGGAGCGCCACACGCTGGAGCGGTTCAGGACCGCGCTGGCGCGGAGCACGGCGCTGGGCATCAAGCAGGGCCTCATCAAGGGCGCCGTCATCGGGAGCATGGGCGCCATCTACGCCGTCTGGTCCTTCATGTCCTGGCTCGCCAGCGTCCTCGTCATCCGCCAGCACGCCCAGGGCGGCCACGTCTTCGTCGCCGCCATCTGCATCGTCTTGGCGGGAATGTAAGCAATTCAACCTCAGCCCACCCCTTTCGACTCAGGAGCGACAGGTCGATCATGTCATTGTGCATTTATGCCTTTTCAGCTCCATCATGGCGGCGCTCCCGAACCTACGCTACTTCGTGGACGCCTCGGTGGCGGCGGCCCGGATGCGGGGGATGATCGAGAAGCTCCCGCCGCTCAAGGAGGCCGGCAAGAAGGGCGCCACCAAGGACGTCGTCAGGGGCCGGATCGTGTTCAAGGACGTGCACTTCACGTACCCGTCGAGGCCGGACACGCGGGTGCTCAACGGCGTCAACCTCACCATGTCCGAGGGCGCGACCATCGGCCTCGTCGGCGGCAGCGGGTCGGGGAAGTCCACCGTCATCGCGTTGCTGCAGAGGTTCTACCGCCCAGACAGCGGGGAGATACTGCTCGACGGCGACGACATCGGCTCGCTCAACGCGGAGTGGCTCCGGAGCAAGATCGGCCTGGTGAGCCAAGAGCCCGTGCTGTTCGCCACGTCCATCAGGGAGAACATACTCTTCGGCAACGAGACGGCTTCGCCGGAGCAGATCATCGACGCGGCCAAGATGGCTAACGCTCACGAGTTCATCACCAAATTGCCCAACGGATACGACACACATGTATGTCACTGTAACAATTTTGCTAGCTGCAGTTCATTGCTAAGATATTGTTCATTGCTTCAGTATACTGATGACTGAACTGAAAATGGCGCAGGTGGGGCAGTTCGGGACGCAGATGTCGGGAGGCCAGAAGCAGCGGATCGCCATTGCGCGGGCGCTCATTCGGGACCCCAAGATCCTGCTGCTGGACGAGGCGACGAGCGCGCTGGATTCCGAGTCGGAGCGGACGGTGCAGGACGCGCTGGACCGGGCGTCCGTGGGCCGGACCACCGTCATCGTGGCGCACCGCCTCTCCACGCTGCGCAAGGCCGACACGATCGCCGTGCTCGACCAGGGCCGCGTGGTGGAGTTCGGCACGCACGACGAGCTCGTCGCCATGGACGGCGGCGAAGGCGGCGTGTACGCCAAGATGGTGCACCTGCAGAGCTCGTCCGCGGCGCGGGCGGACGGCCCCCGCGTGGTAGAGGAGGAGGAGGAGAAGTTCCATAGCGTGGAGATCGCGTCGCCGGGCGGCGAGCTCCGACCTAGCCCAGTGCGGTCGTTCCGGTCTGTCGAGCCCACCGTGGAAATCAGCCAGCCCGCGGTCCCCGTCGCGCACGCGGCGCACCCCCAAAAGTCGTTGCACCTTCGTCTGCTCAAGATGAACCGCCCGGAGTGGAAGCAAGCTCTGCTCGGGTGCGCTGGCGCCATCATATTCGGCGCGGTGCTGCCGCTCTACTCATACAGCATGGGCTCGCTGCCGGCGGTGTACTTCCTCACCGACCACGACCTCATCCGCGCAAAGACCAGGGCCTACTCCCTCATCTTCCTGGCGATCGCCATCGTCTGCATCGCCGCCAACATCGTGGAGCACTATAACTTCGCCGTCATGGGCGAGCGCCTGACGGAGCGCGTCCGGGACCAGATGCTGGCCAAGATCCTCTCCTTCGAGGTCGGGTGGTTCGACGAGGACGAGAACTCGAGCGCGGCCGTGTGCGCGCGGCTGGCGACGCAGGCGACCAAGGTCCGGTCCCTCGTCGGGGACCGGATGTGCCTGCTGGTGCAGGCCGGCGCCACGGCGTCCCTGGGATTCGCGCTGGCGCTCTACGTGTCGTGGCGCCTCGCGGCGGTGATGATGGCCCTGCAGCCGCTGGTGATCGCCAGCTTCTACTTCAAGAAGGTGCTCATGACGGCCGGCTCCAGGAAGGCCAAGAAGGCGCAGGTGCAGGGCAGCCAGCTCGCCAGCGAGGCCGTGGTCAACCACCGGACGATCACCGCCTTCTCGTCGCAGCGGCGGATGCTCCAGCTGTACGAGGCCGCGCAGGTGGGTCCGAGGAAGGACACCATGAGGCAGTCCTGGTTCTCGGGTTTCTGCCTGTGCCTGTGCCAGTTCAACGCCTCGGCGAGCACGGCGCTCGCACTGTGGTACGGAGGCAAGCTCATGGCCAGCCGGCAGATCAACACCACGCAGCTGTTCCAGGTGTTTTTCATCCTCATGAGCATGGGGAGGGTCATCGCCGACGCCGGGAGCTTGACGTCGGACCTGGCGCAAGGCGGGGACGCGGTGCAGTCCATCCTCGACACGCTGGACCGTGAACCGGCGATCAAATCCGGCACCGGCGACGGTGCCAGCGAGTCCGACGACGACAAGGAGAAGCTGCAGAAGGGGATCAAGGGAGCCATCGAGTTCAGGGACGTGCACTTCAGCTACCCGACGCGGCCGGAGGTGACGGTGCTCGCCGGGCTCAGCCTCGAGATCGGCGCGGGCAAGACGGTGGCGCTGGTGGGGCCGAGCGGGTCGGGCAAGTCGACGGTGATCGGGCTGATCGAGCGGTTCTACGACGTGCGGAGCGGCGCGATCCTGATCGACGGCAAGGACATCCGGGGGTACGGCCTGACGCACCTCCGGTCGCACGTGGCGCTGGTGAGCCAGGAGCTGACGCTCTTCTCCGGCACGATCCGCGACAACATCATGTACGGCGACGAGCAGGCGACGGAGGAGGAGGTTCGGAGCGCGGCGGCGCTGGCCAACGCGCACGAGTTCATCAGCGGGATGGAGGGCGGGTACGACACGCAGATCGGGGAGCGCGGGGCGCAGCTGTCCGGCGGGCAGCGGCAGCGGATCGCGCTGGCGAGGGCGGTGCTGAAGAACGCGAGGATCCTGCTGCTGGACGAGGCGACGAGCGCACTGGACACGGTGTCGGAGCGGCTGGTGCAGGACGCCGTGGACCGGATGCTGCAGGGGACCAGGACGTGCGTGGTGGTGGCGCACAGGCTCTCCACGGTGCAGAACTCCGACATGATCGCCGTGGTCAAGGACGGGAGGGTGGCGGAGAGAGGGACGCACCGCGACCTCGTAGCCCTCGGCCGCGCGGGGATGTACTACAACCTCATCAAGCTGCAGCACGGCGCGTCGCCCTGCCGTAGCCCGATCCGTGCGGTAAGCAACTGATACAGTGCAGGTCATCTCGCTTGTGTGTAATGTAATCTCAGAGAGCATTGCATACAGTTTTTTTTTTTCTTCACAATCATTCATTTGTCACAACGATTATATTTGGATTATTTGGATCTGTCTAGGACACATCTAGATATGACATAGGCCCTGTTTGGATACTCTAACACAGTTAGAGTTAGAGTTATTTTCTAACCCACTCTAACCCAAATAAGCACCTTTCCACCGGGATAGTTGGGTTAGATGAAACTAACCCACTTTAACCCTTCCTGTTTGGATACTTTTGAGTTATTTGAGCCTCCAACTAACCCAAACTAGCTCTAACCCCATGATCCAAACAGGGCCATAGTTATGTGACATCTAACCTGATGTTCATTATGCTTGTGATCTATATTTTTTGCTGTGGTATTTTTTTTTGAACATCGGTACAGACTTAAGCGCTCATACACTCTCGCACCAAGACTTGAACCCTGGTGGGTTAGGGATACCACAGTTCCTCTAACCATCCAACCACAGGTTGGTTCGCTGCTGTGATATTTATGAGAGCTTAGATGTGATATCCTTAGAAAATATCTAGATGTGAATTAGATAAACAGATTATATTTATATTGATAAAAAAGGAATTAAAGCCTCTGGGATAGGCTCTGGCATCATCTAATCAAGCACTCCTATTAGGGATAGGCTCTGGCTAAGAGCATCTCTAACAGCCGCGCTAAAAACTGCGTGTGCGGGGAAAAGGCAAGTTTTAACGCGCGCAGGACGGTTTGGCCTGGGAGAATCCGGCGCGGAAAAAGAATCGCACGCGCGGCAGTTTTGGCGTGAGGTGTCCGGCGCGCTTTATAAAAAGCGCGCGCGAGCCCGCCAACCGCCACTCCAGCGCCTTCTTCTTCCCCGCTGCCCCCTTCTTCCTTGTCTCCAGCGCCCCATCGCCACCGCCACGCCCTTCTCCCGACGCCACCGCGCCTTCTCCCACGCCCCCGACATGCCGCCGAGCGCCCGGAGCAGCTCCGGTTACCGCCACGTCCGCGCCCGCCCCTCCAGCATGTGCTACGTGAAGATCCGCTCCGGTGATGTACGTCTCGGTCTCGGGACGTTTTAGACCGTCCACGAGGCCGCCCCGCCCGCACACGTTCGTAGATGAATTTCTCGGACGCTCGGATGCGCGAGCAGGTGCAGGACCTCACGCCTTCGCCGCGGCTAATCACCGACGAGGCCCGCCGCATCCGGCGTAGGCGGGAGCACCACCTCCTCATCGCCGAGGCGGACGAGTACGCCATGGCGGAGTGGCGCCAGCGCTTCCAGGAGGATCTCGCCGCCGAGAATGACTTCTGGGCGCAGTGGAGGGCGCAGTGAGCCGCAGAACGGGTGAACAAGCATGCGCGAAAGGCACTGGCGATAGCGCAGTGCGAACTGGGAGCGGTGTCGATCTTTGACAATAATGATCCTCGGTGAAATGATGTGTTTCTGTCGTCGGACTAGACCACCGAGGAATAGGACAACAACGAAGAGTAGTATCTAGTATATTTGCATCGTAGTAACGGTTTTATCTTTTTTTATTATTTGTATTGTATGGACTAATTCGTATTTGGCTTGAACTATGTTATTTGTATCGTATGAATTTTTACCTATATGTTGAATTTTTATCTAAATGCTAATTTTCTTTTTCATATGAACCGGTTGCTCGCGCGCCGCTTTTTGCAGCACCTGCTGAAGTTGCGGTCGCTGGAACCAGCGCCTTGCTACACGCAAAAAACACTATTTCAACGATGTAAAAAAGTTCTACCGTGTTGTGCGGTTGCGCTCCTGTTGGAGATGCTCTAAGATAGTTAGCCTCGTAAGCTACTTCATTTGCTTCTCTAGAACAATATTGCGGTATATATGCTTGAACTTGCCACAACTATTTAGTTTAGTGCATAAACTTGAAAAATACGCTATACTGGTTCTAAAACTTGGCACAAACGGGATTATTTAAATACTATATGACTGTAAGACTAGCGAGCCTTGGCTGCACTCAATGCAACCCATTTGGCACATGTTATTATTTTTTAAATAGAATATGCAAATTATAATTACAACAATAAAAAGTAGATTCGAATATTTATGTGTTATTAGTAATTACCTCGTAGCAAAAAATATCGTGTGCACAGATTATTTAAAAATAAATATAAACAAGACTCCATGCAACGCTATCGGTTATGAATATTTGTGGTGCATAAATAATAGCCTCATGGTACAAAAATTCGTGTGCACGCAAAGTAAATATATAGAGGTTTGCTCTAAAATATCTTACTGAAAATCTTCCTGTACTTATTTAAAATATCCACCTATTATTCATAAAAGTAATATTTTAAATATAACCCATGAGCACTTAAAAATTTACTTAATGCAAACATTTAAAATATACAGTCATGGATCATACTAGAAATGTTTATTAATTAAAAAATAAAATGTTTAGTGAATACAAACATATTTATACATGCATGGCTTATATTTAAATAATACAAAATTAGGGAGAGCAACATTACTAAATATTATGAATATTCATTGGTGTATACTTTTACTTGTGGCTTATATTCATTATTACTGTATAATGTAAATATAACCCATGAGTGAATATTCAAATAAATGTTTTAAATTACAATTATTTTTTAGTTGTACTAACATTTTATTTAACAAGATAATTATGAATTATAAAAATATGTGTATAATTATTCAAGTGTTTGAATAACTAAAATAATATTTACAAACTATAATTTTAAAATATTCTTATTAGTTTATATTATTCAAACATGGTTGTCATTCATATATATTATTTCAATTATATGAATGTTTGTAAAATAATACATGAATATTTGTTAAGTACATGACCATATTTTAAAAGTTGATTGTTTTAGTTATATGCAGAGCCTTTATAACACATGAATAGTTGAACTTTATTTGTATTACTGTCATTATAATGTATAGGCCTTTTTTCATTTGTTTTGAATAAAATTAACAGGTGCTAAATAGGCCACACCGACTACAGCCCATTTGAGAACCACTACCGTTTCCATTTACATCACATTAAGATTTAGGAGCCCCAATTGAGAACAGGATTTAGTTTACGTTGTCACAGCATTGTCTCCTTTTTAGCTTGAGGTTGGCGGTTTGACTTCACTCTGTTGTTGTTTTTCTTTTTATTAATGTCCCTTCTGTGCTGACTGGCAGGACCCATTAGTCATAGACATATATTATTCTAGTAACCCTGTTTCGTATTTATGAGTGGGCCCCATGCCACGCCAGCTATATACGATGCCACATCGGCACACTTTACGCATACGAATGGGATTAGCACTGTATTTATACATTTATGCCAAGTTTTAGAACCCGTTTAACGTATTTTTTCAAGTTTAGACACTAAATTAAACATCCATGGCAAGTTCAAGCATCACTGATGTATTTACCTTAACAATATTCATAGGTAGAGCATCTCTAACTGGTCCTTTAAAAGGCGTTAGATAAATAAAGAAATCGGTATTAAGCCGCTAAATTGCACCTAGCCGATCCCTTATCGGTTAGAGGGGTAAAAAATTTACTCCTTGGCTGTCCCGACTCTCGAATATACTCGGTCATCTCCCCGTAGAGTATAATTTCCTCCCTCCACACCACGCCAGCACCCACCCCGACATGCACCGCATCCTCCCTCCCACTGATGAAATGTATCATGATTGTTTGAGTGCTTCCGTATGGGTGTTCGCTGACACCATTGACGACTATTTATGCGTTGGGGAAGATACAATCTTGGAGGCCGTTCGTAGGTACACACAACCGTGATTGAGATCTTTGGGCCGGAGTACTTGAGGACACCCGCCGTTGAAGACACCGAGAGGCTCTTTAGATTGAGTGAAGAACGAGGATGGCATGGGATGCTTGGTCAACTGATTGCATGCACTAGACATGGAAGAATTGTCTTACGGGATTGAAAAGGCCGGCACAAAGGCCACTACAAAGATCCAACAATCATTGTTGAGGTTGTTGCATTGAATGATCTATGGATTTGCCATTCATTGTTTTGGATGGCCTGGCTTCCATAATGACCCGAATGTGCTGTCGAGATCACCACTACCAACAAGGCTTGTTGCCAGAGATGCTCCTCCTTGCAACTATGTTATCAATGGCCGACGGTACATGATGGGTTACTACCTTGCAGATGGCATTCATCCTCCGTGGGTCACATCAAGGTTGTCAGAATCACGATGAATCAGATAGGAGCTCTGATGGCAGGATCGCAAATCGTAGAATCTTCACTATTAGGATCGTAGAAATGTAGATTCCATAAACTAAAATCGTAAAATCAGAGGGGTTAATTTGGATCATAAAGTCGTAGAATCGTATAATAAAATCACGATTCTGACAACCTACTCACATTTGTCAAGATACTCTAGCATCCTTAAGGGACCAAGATATATCACCATGCAACGCGTCAAGACTCGACAAGGAAGGATGTGGAGAGGGATTTCGGTGTGCTTCGGAAGCACTTTTGCATTATTCGGGGCCCTGCCGAGTATTGGAACCCATAGGTCCTATAGCAAATAATGGCATGTTGCATCATCGTGCATAACATGATCATTGAAGCTGAGACAGGCATGCCAGAGAGCTTTTAGTACATCTCAAATGGGGATCTTGTTGAGCCAGAGCACGATGCAAACAGGATACACAGATTCCTCGCATCACATCAAAGAATCGAGAACCAAGAAGTTCATACCCATCTCCAAGATGATCTTGTTGACCATTAATGGTTACTCCACCACACTTCATAGTTGTGCTTTTATCATGCTGTTTGCTTCATTTGAACCCTTCCATGTGTTTGACTTTGAATAATTTGGACTGTAAACTTTGAATTTGTAATATTTGTGAATTGTGTAAAACTTAATTATTATGCTTGAGTTTAATATGTGTGCAAATATGTAGTTGATATGTAGTATGTAAACTAAAACTAGGAAGATTTGGCGGTTCTTTAAGGACTTAAGTTCAGGTGTTCGGCTAGGAACCACAATTTTCGAAGGAGCAAATAAATTTTTTAAAGGATAAGAGGCCATAGAAGACCCTAAATTTTAAGGGTTCAGTTAGGGATGCTCTTACATGAGAGAAATCCCCTATTGGCAGCTTCCGTACGCGACCGCGTTTGCATCCGTCCGGAGCTAAGACCATTCCGTAGTAACATTCACATGATTCCAATTTAATGGACCGATTGTTCGATCTTTCATGCTGAGATGGATAAACTTCTACTGGATCATTGATGAAGTTGATCCTGTGTCACACTCATGCCTACTATCCTCTCCCAGGAATATTAAGTAGAAAGAAAATTAACATCAGCTAATATTAGGACAAAAAAACATCAAACTAGTATGAGATTTTTGTACTCGTTTAAAATAGCTGAAACCGTATAAGATCTAGCTAAAATTAGATTACTGGTTTTTGGTAATTATTCCATATGTGTATGATCATGTGACCATGTTTACAACCAGCCGGAGGTAATGGTAATATTAGATTACTAATTTTGGTAATTATTCCATCAGGAAATTTGATTTGCTCTTTTGTGTGCATAATTGGTAGACTGATGGATGTAAATACCGAAGGAAATATGCCCTAGAGGCAATAATAAAGTTATTATTTATTTCCTTATTTCATGATAAATGTTTATTATTCATGCTAGAATTGTATTAACCGGAAACATAATACATGTGTGAATACATAGACAAACAGAGTGTCACTAGTATGCCTCTACTTGACTAGCTCGTTAATCAAAGATGGTTATGTTCCTAACCATAGACATGAGTTGTCATTTGATTAACGGGGTCACATCATTAGAGAATGATGAGATTGACTTGACCCATTCCGTTAGCATAGCACTTGATCATTTAGTTTGTTGCTATTGCTTTCTTCACGACTTATACATGTTCCTATGACTATAAGATTATGCAACTCCCGTTTACCGGAGGAACACTTTGTGTGCTACCAAACGTCACAACGTAACTGGGTGATTATAAATGTGCTCTACAGGTGTCTCTGAAGGTACTTGTTGGGTTGGCATATTTCGAGATTAGGATTTGTCACTCCGATTGTCGGAGAGGTATCTCTCGGCCCACTCGGTAATGCACATCACATAAGCCTTGCAAGCATTGCAACTAATGAGTTAGTTGCGGGATGATGTATTACGGAACGAGTAAAGAGACTTGCCGGTAACGAGATTGAACTAGGTATTGAGATACCGACGATCGAATCTCGGGCAAGTAACATACCGATGACAAAGGGAACAATGTATGTTGTTACGCGGTCTCACCGATAAAAGATCTTCGTAGAATATGTGGGAGACAATATGAACATCCAGGTTCTGCTATTGGTTATTGACCGGAGACATGTCTCGGTCATGTCTACATAGTTCTCGAACCCGTAGGGTCAGCACGCTTAACGTTTCGATGACAGTTATATTATGAGTTTATATGTTTTGATGTACCGAAGGTTTTTCGGAGTCCCGGATGTGATCACGGACATGACGAGGAGTCTCGAAATGGTCGAGACATGAATATTGATATATTGGAAGCCTATGTTTGGATATCGGAAATGTTCCAGGTGAAATCGAGATTTTACCGGAGTATCGGGAGGTTACCGAAACCCCCCGGGAGCTTAATGGGCCTACATGGGGCTTAGTGGAAATAGAGGGAAGCAAGGGGAGTGTGGGGCGCGCCTCCCCAAGGCCCAAACCGAATTGGTTTAGGGCAAGGGGGCCAGCCCCCTCTTTCCTTCTTCCCCTCTCTCTTTCCTTCTCCTGAATCCTATTCCAACTAGGAAAGGGGGGAAGTCCTACTCTCATTGGGAGTAGGACTCCTGGCGCTCCCTCTCCCTGGCCGGCCGCACCCCCCCTTGCTCCTTTATATACAGGGGCAGGGGGCACCCTATAGACAAAACAATTGATCGTTTGATCTTTTAGCCGTGTGCGGTGCCCCCCTCCACCATAGTCCACCTCGATAATACTGTAGCGGTGCTTAGGTGAAGCCCTGCGTCGTTAGAACATCATCATCGTCACCACGCCATTGTGCTGACGAAACTCTCCCTCAACACTCGGCTGGATCGGAGTTCGAGGGACGTCATCGGGCTGAACGTGTGCTGAACTCGGAGGTGCCGTACGTTCGGTACTTGATCGGTCGGATCGTGAGGACGTACGACTACATCAACCGCGTTGTGCTAACGCTTCCGCTTTTGGTCTATGAGGATACGTGGACAACACTCTCCCCTCTCGTTGCTATGCATCACCATGATCTTGCATCTGCATAGGAATTTTTTTGAAATTACTACGTTCCCCAACAGTGGCATCCGAGCCAGGTTTTATGCGTAGATGTCATATGCACGAGTAGAACAGAAGTGAGTTGTGGGCGATATAAGTCATACTGCTTACGAGCATGTCATACTTTGGTTCGGCGGTATTGTTGGATGAAGCGGCCCAGACCGACATTACGCGTACACTTACGCGAGACTGGTTCTACCGACGTGCTTTGCACACAGGTGGCTGGCGGGTGTCAGTTTCTCCAACTTTAGTTGAACCGAGTGTGGCTACGCCCGGTCCTTGTGAAGGTTAAAACAGCACCAACTTGACAAACTATTATTGTGGTTTTGATGCGTAGGTAAGAACGGTTCTTGCTAAGCCCGTAGCAGTCACGTAAAACTTGCAATAACAAAGTAGAGGACGTCTAACTTGTTTTTGCAGGGCATGTTGTGATATGGTCAAGACATGATGCTAAATTTTATTGTATGAGATGATCATGTTTTGTAACCGAGTTATCGGCAGCTGTTAGGAGCCATATGGTTGTCGCTTTATTGTATGCAATGTAATCGCCCTGTAATGCTTTACTTTATCACTAAGCAGTAGCGATAGTCGTGGAAGCATAAGATTGTCGAGACGACAACGATACTAAGATGGAGATCAAGGTGTCACGCCGGTGACGATGGTGATCATGACGGTGCTTCGGAGATGGAGATCACAAGCACAAGATGATGATGGCCATATCATATCACTTATATTGATTACATGTGATGTTTATCTTTTATGCATCTTATCTTGCTTTGATTGACGGTAGCATTATAAGATGATCCCTCACTAAATTATCAAAGTATAAGTGTTCTCCCTGAGTATACACCGTTGCGAAAGTTCTTCGTGCTGAGACACCATGTGATGATCGGGTGTGATAGGCTCTACGTTCAAATACAACGGGTGCAAAACAGTTGCACACGCGGAATACTCAGGTTAAACTTGACGAGCCTAGCATATAATAGATATGGCCTCGGAACACGGAGACCGAAAGGTCGAGCGTGAATCATATAGTAGATATGATCAACATAGTGATGTTCACCATTGAAACTACTCCATCTCACATGATGATCGGACATGGTTTAGTTGATATGGATCACGTGATCACTTAGAGGATTAGAGGGATGTCTATCTAAGTGGGAGTTCTTAAGTAATATGATTATTGAACTTAAATTTATCATGAACTTAGTCCTGGTAGTATTAGCATATCTATGTTGTAGATCAATAGCTCGCGTTTAGCTCCCATGTTTTATTTTTGATATGTTCCTAGAGAAAACTAAGTTGAAAGATGTTAGTAGCAATGATGCGGATTGGATCCGTGACCTGAGGTTTATCCTCATTGTTGCACAGAAGAATTATGTCCTTGATGCACCGCTAGGTGACAAACCTATTGCAGGAGCAGATGCAGATGTTATGGACGGTTGGCTAGCTAAATATGATAACTACTTGATAGTTTAGTGCACCATGCTTAAACGGCTTAGAATCGGGACTTCAAAGACGTTTTGAACGTCATGGACCATATGAGATGTTCCAGGAGTTGAAGTTAATATTTCAAGTAAATACCCGAGTTGAGAGATATGAAGTCTCCAACAAGTTCTATAGCTAAAAGATGGAGGAGAATAGCTCAAGCAGTGAGCATGTGCTCAGATTGTCTGGGTACTACAATCGCTTGAATCAAGTGGGAGTTAATCTTCCAGATAAAATAGTGATTGACAAAATTCTCTAGTCACCATCACCAAGTTAGTAGAACTTCGTGATGAACTATAATATGCAAGGGATAATGGAAACGATTCCCAAGTTCTTCGTGATGCTGAAATCGACGAAGGTAGAAATCAAGAAAAGCATCAAGTGTTGATGGTAAACAAAACCACTAGTTGAAGGAAATATTCCCTAGAGGAAATAATAAAGTTATTATTTATTTCCTTATTTCCTTATTCATGATAAATGTTTATTATTCATGCTAGAATTGTATTAACCGGAAACATAATACATGTGTGAATACATAGACAAACAGAGTGTCACTAGTATGCCTCTACTTGACTAGCTCGTTGATCAAAGATGGTTATGTTTCCTAACCATAGACATGAGTTGTCATTTGATTAACGGAGCACATCATTAGGAAATGATGAGATTGACTTGACCCATTAGCTTAGCACTTGATCGTTTAGTATGTTGCTATTGCTTTCTTCATGACTTATACATGTTCCTATGACTATGAGACTATGAGATTATGCAACTCCCGTTTGCCGGAGGAACACTTTGTGTGCTACCAAACGTCACAACGTAACTGGGTGATTATAAAGGAGCTCTACAGGTGTCTCCAAAGGTACATGTTGGGTTGGCGTATTTCGAGATTAGGATTTGTCACTCCGATTGTCGGAGAGGTATCTCTGGGCCCTCTCGGTAATGCACATCACATAAGCCTTGCAAGCATTGCAACTAATGAGTTAGTTGTGAGATGATGTATTACGGAACGAGTAAAGAGACTTGCCGGTAACGAGATTGAACTAGGTATTGAGATACCGACGATCGAATCTCGGGCAAGTAACATACCGATGACAAAGGGAACAACGTATGTTGTTATGCGGTCTGACCGATAAAGATCTTCGTAGAATATGTAGGAGCCAATATGAGCATCCAGGTTCCGCTATTGGTTATTGACCGGAGACGTGTCTCGGTCATGTCTACATTGTTCTCGAACCCGTAGGGTCCGCACGCTTAAGGTTTCGATGACAGTTGTATTATGAGTTTATGAGTTTTGATGTACCGAAGCTAGTTTGGAGTCCCGGATGTGATCACGGACATGACAAGGAGTCTCGAAATGGTCGATACATAAAGATTGATATATTGGACGGCTATATTCGGACAAAGAAAGTGTTCCGGGTGATTTCGGAGAAAACCGGAGAGCCGGAGGGTTACCGGAACCCTACCGGGAGTAGTAATGCGCCATATGGGCCTTAGTGGAGAGAGAGAAGGGCGCCAGGGTGGGCCGCGCGCCTCCCCCCCTTGGTCCGAATTGGACTAGGAGAGGGGGGGCGGCGCCCCCCTTTCCTTCTTCCTGCCCACTTCTTTCCCCCTCCTAGTAGGAGTCCTACTCCTACTAGGAGGAGGACTCCTCCTGGCGCGCCTATAGGGGCTGGCCGGCCTCCTCCCCTTGCTCCTTTATATACGGGGGCAGGGGCACCCCTAGACACACAAGTTGATCCACGTGATCATATTCTTAGCCGTGTGCGGTGCCCCCTTCCACCATAGTCCTCGATAATATTGTAGCGGTGCTTAGGCGAAGCCCTGCGACGGTAGTGCATCAAGATCGTCACCACGCCGTCGTGCTGACGGAGCTCTTCCCCGACACTTTGCTGGATCGGAGTCCGGGGATCGTCATCGAGCTGAACGTGTGCTAGAACTCGGAGGTTCCGTAGTTTCGGTGCTTGATCGGTCGGGCCGTGGAGACGTACGACTACATCAACCAAACGCTTCCGTTGTCGATCTACAAGGGTACGTAGATCACACTCTCCCCTCTCGTTGCTATGCATCACCATGATCTTGCGTGTGCGTAGGAATTTTTTTGAAATTACTACGAAACCCAACACTAGTTTCAAGTAAAGGGACAAAGGGAAGAAAGGGGAACTTCAAGAAGAACGGCAAACAAGTTGCTGCTCAAGTGAAAAAACCCAAGTCTGGACCTAAGCCCGAAACTGAGTGCTTCTACTGCAAAGGGACTGGTCATTAGAAGCGGAACTACCCCAAGTAATTGGCGGATAAGAAGGATGGCAAAGTGAACATAGGTATATTTGATATACATGTTATTGATGTGTACTTTACTAATGTTTATAGCAACCCCTCGGTTTTGATACTAGTTCAGTTGCTAAGAATAGTAACTCGAAACGAGAGTTGCAGAATGAACAGAGACTAGTTAAGGGTGAAGTGACGATGTGTATTGGAAGTGGTTCCAAGATTGATATGATCATCATCGCACACTCCCTATACTTTCGGGATTAGTGTTGAACCTAAAATAAATGTTATTTAGTGTTTGCGTTAAGCATGAATATGATTGGGTCATGTTTATTGCAATATGGTTATTCATGTAAACTAGAGAATAATTGTTGTTCTGTTTACATGAATAAAACCTTCTATGGTCATACACCCAATGAAAATGGTTTGTTGGATCTCGATCGTAGTGATACACATATTCATAATATTGAAGTCAAAGGATGCAAAGTTAATAATGATAGTGCAACTTATTTGTGGCACTGCCGTTTAGGTCATATTGGTGTAAAGCGCATGAAGAAACTCTATACTGATGGGATTTTGGAATCACTTGATTATGAATCACTTGATACTTGCGAACCATGCCTCATGGGCAAGATGACTAAAACTCCGTTCTACGGAACAATGGAGCGAGCAATTGACTTATTCGAAATAATACATACTAATGTATGCGGTCCGATGAGTGTTGAGGCTTGCAGCGGATATCATTATTTTCTGACCTTCACAAATGATTTGAGCAGATATGGGTATATCTACTTGATGAAACACAAGTCTGAAACATTTGAAAATTTCAAAGTATTTCAGAGTAAAGTGGAGAATCATCGTAACAAGAAAATAAAAGTTTCTACGATATGATCGCAGAAGTAAAATATTTGAGTTAACGAGTTTGGCCTTCAGTTAAAACAATGTGAAATAGTTTCACTACTCACGCCACCTGGAACACCACAGTGTAATGGTGTGTCCGAACGTCATAACCGTACTTTATTAGATATAGTGCGATCTATGATGTCTCTTACCGATCTACCACTATCGTTTTTGGGTTATGCATTAGAGACAGCTACATTCACGTTAAATAGGGCACCATCTAAATCCGTGGAGATGACACCGTATGAACTGTGGTTTGGCGAGAAACCTAAGCTGTCGTTTCTTAAAGTTTGGGACTGCGATGCTTATGTGAAAAAGTTTCAACATGATAAGCTCGAACCCAAATCGGAGAAGTAAATCTTCATAGGATACCCAAAAGAAACTGTCGGGTACACCTTCTATCACAGATTCGAAGGCAAGATATTTGTTGCTGAGAATGGATCCTTTCTAGAGAAGGAGTTTCTCTCGAAAGAAGTTAGTGGGAGGAAAGTAGAACTTGATGAGGTAACTGTACCTGCTCCCTTATTGGAACGTAGTTCATCATAGAAATCTGTTCCTGTGACTACTACACCAATTAGGGAGGAAGCTAATGATGATGATCATGTAACTTCAGGTCAAGTTACTACCGAACCTCGTAGGTAAACCAGAGTGAGATCCGCACCAGAGTGATACGGTAATCCTGTTCTAGAGGTCATGTTACTTGACCATGACGAGCCTACGAACTATGAGGAAGCGATGATGAGCCCAGATTCCATGAAATGGCTTGAGGCCATGAAATCTGAAATGAGATCCATGTATGAGAACAAAGTATGGACTTTGATTGACTTGCCCATTGATCGGCGAGCCATTGAGATTAAATGGATCTTCAAGAGGAAGACGGACGCTGATAGTAGTGTTACTATCTACAAAGCTAGAATTGTCGCAAAAAGGTTTTTGACAAGTTCAAGGTGTTGACTATGATGGGAGTTTCTCACTCGTATCTATGCTTAAGTCTGTCCGAATCATGTTAGCAATTGCCGCATTTTATGAAATCTGGCAAATGGATAAACAAAACTGCATTCCTTAATGGATTTATTAAAGAAGAGTTGTATATGATGCAACTAGAAGGTTTTGTCAATCCTAAAGGTACTAACAAAATATGCAACCTCCAGCGATCCATCTATGGACTGGTGCAAGCATCTCGGAGTTGGAATATATGCTTTGATAAGTTGATCAAAGCATATAGTTTTATACAGACTTGCCGTGAAGCCTGTATTTACAAGAAAGTGAGTGGGAGTACTACAACATTTCTGATAAGTATATGTGAATGACATATTATTGATCGGAGATAATGTAGAATTATTCTGCAAAGCATAAAGGAATGTTTGAAAGGATTTTTTTAAAGAAAGACCTCGGTGAAGCTGCTACATATTGAGCATCAAGATCTATAGAGATAGATCAAGACGCTTGATAAGTTTTTCAATGAGTACATACCTTGACAAGATTTTGAAGTAGTTCAAAATGGAACAGTCAAAGAAGGAGTTCTTGCCTATGTTACAAGGTGTGAAGTTGAGTAAGACTCAAAACCCGACCACGACAGAAGATAGAGAGAGAATGAAAGTCATTCCCTATGCCTCAGCCATAGGTTCTATAAAGTATGCCATGCTGTGTACCAGACCTATTGTATACCCTGCCCTGAGTTTGGCAAGGGAGTACAATAGTGATCTAGGAGTAGATCACTGGACATAAATTATCCTTAGTGGAATAAGGATATGTTTCTCGATTATGGAGGTGACATAAGGTTCATTGTAAAGGGTTACGTTGATGCAAGTTTTGACACTGATCTAGATGACTCGAAGTCTCAATCTGGATACATATTGAAAGTGGTAGAAATTATCTAGAGTAGCTCCGTGCAGAGCATTGTTGACATAGAAATTTGCAAAATACATACGGATCTGAATGTGGCAGACCCGTTGACTAAACTTCCCTCACAAGCAAAACATGATCACACCTTAGTACTCTTTGGGTATTAATCACATAATGATGTGAACTAGATTATTGACTCTAGTAAACCCTTTGGGTGTTGGTCACATGACGATGTGAACTATGGGTGTTAATCACATGGTAATGTGAACTATTGATGTTAAATCACATGGCGACGTGAACTAGATTATTGACTCTAGTGCAAGTGGGAGACTGAAGGAAATATGCCCTAGAGGCAATAATAAAGTTATTATTTGTTTCCTTATTTCATGATAAATGTTTATTATTCATGCTAGAATTGTATTAACCGGAAACATAATACATGTGTGACTACATAGACAAACAGAGTGTCACTAGTATGCCTCTACTTGACTAGCTCGTTAATCAAAGATGGTTATGTTTCCTAACCATAGACATGAGTTGTCATTTGATTAACGGGGTCACATCATTAGAGAATGATGAGATTGACTTGACTCATTCCGTTAGCATATCACTTGATCGTTTAGTTTGTTGCTATTGCTTTCTTCATGACTTATACATGTTCCTATGACTATGAGATGATGCAACTCCCGTTTACCAGAGGAACACTTTGTGTGCTACCAAACGTCACAACGTAACTGGGTGATTATAAAGGTGCTCTACAGGTGTCTCCGAAGGTACTTGTTGGGTTGGCATATTTCGAGATTAGGATTTGTCACTCCGATTGTCGGAGAGGTATCTCTGGGCCCACTCGGTAATGCACATCACATAAGCCTTGCAAGCATTGCAACTAATGAGTTAGTTGCGGGATGATGTATTACGGAACAAGTAAAGCGACTTGCCGGTGACGAGATTGAACTAGGTATTGAGATACCGACGATCGAATATCAGGCAAGTAACATACCGATGACAAAGGGAACAACGTATGTTGTTATGCGGTCTGACCGATAAAAGATCTTCGTAGAATATGTGGGAGCCAATATGAACATCCATGTTCCTCTATTGGTTATTGACCGGAGACATGTCTCGGTCATGTCTACATAGTTCTCGAACCCGTAGGGTCCGCACGCTTAACGTTTCGATGATAGTTATATTATGAGTTTATATGTTTTGATGTACTGAAGGTTGTTCGGAGTCCCGGATATGATCACGGACATGACGAGGAGTCTCTAAATGGTTGAGACATGAAGATTGATATATTGGAAGCCTATGATTGGATATTGGAAGTGTTCCGGGTGAAATTGGGATTTTACCGGAGTACCGGGAGGTTATCGGAACCCCCCGGAAGCTTAATGGGCCTACATGGGGCTTAGTGGAAATAGAGGGAAGCAAGGGGAGTGTGGGGTGCGCCTCCCCAAGGCCCAAACCGAATTGGTTTAGGGCAAGGGGGGCCAGCCCCCTCTTTCCTTCTTCCCCTCTCTCTTTCCTTCTCCCGAATCCTATTCCAACTAGGAAAGGGGGGAAGTCCTACTCCCGGTGGGAGTAGGACTCCTCCTGGTGCGCCCTCTCCCTGGCCGGCCGCACCCCCCTTGCTCCTTTATATACGGGGGCAGGGGGGCACCCCATAGACAAAACAATTGATCGTTTGATCTTTTAGCCGTGTGCGGTGCCCCCTCCACCATAGTCCAACTCGATAATACTGTAGCGGTGCTTAGGCGAAGCCCTGCGTCGGTAGAACATCATCATCGTCACCACGCCGTCGTGCTGACGAAACTCTCCCTCAACACTCGGCTGGATCGGAGTTCGAGGGACGTCATCGGGCTGAACGTGTGCTGAACTCGGAGGTGCCGTACGTTCGGTACTTGATCGGTCGGATCGTGAGGACGTACGACTAAATCAACCGCGTTGTGCTAACGCTTCCGCTTTCGGTCTACGAGGGTACGTGGACAACACTCTCCCCTCTCGTTGCTATGCATCACCATGATCTTGCGTGTGCGTAGGAATTTTTTTGAGATTACTACGTTCCCCAACAAATACTTCTACTGGCTGGAAGCAAGTTGGACACACATGCTGAAGTTGTGACAGCAAGCTTCAGAGTTTGCAAAGAAGCTAGAGATTCAAGAAAAGCTAGGTGCACAGAAGCTTTTTGAAGTTCAGAAAATGAAGAAACTTGCAATGCTGTTCTGGTTGTTTCAGTTGTTTTACCATTTGTCTGTGTAAAGTGTAATGATAGTGTTGGCTTAGTTAGTATGAGGCTGAATTAAGCAGTACTTTTGGCATTGTGGCAGGTTGAGAGATAATAAAAAGTAGTGAATGTAATGTGGAACTATTGCTGAATTTTGGCTATGTCCTGCTTCTTAATTTTCCTTTTCAAATTAGTAGTATTAGTTTTTTTGACGTATCAAATTAGCAGTATTTGGGATGTATGATGTTGCTCATTTTCTATGTGAATTGGCAGTATTCTTAGTGTTGTATTAGCTAACCGAAACTGTAGCATTTTTGATTGGGTTGGCATTGGTTGATTTTGCTCTGCCGGCTGCCGCCGCGTCGTCGAAGGAAAGAAGGGAGACAAGGCCAAAACAGGAGGAGCAGTTAACTAGACCCACCCCATCAAGCAGACGTGGCAGTCGTCCAACGCCCCGCAAGCAAAACCACCTGCAGAAACCACTATAATCAGCACAAGGGGGTGATTTGACTGGTATTAGAGACCTCAGGGGGTTGCTTAACTGGTTTTAGGTCTTAAGGGGTGAATTAGTCGGTTTGTGAAACCCCGGGGGATGATCTGGATTTCTTTAGAAAAAAAAACATCCAAAGTCGTCTTCACACTTTCACCATTGCAAACAATACTTTCACCAAATGAAAAGAAAATGTTCCCTAAAAAATGAAATACTTTTTTTTGAGACAAATGAAATACTTTTTGTGGAAGGGCAAAACGGAAAACCATTTCCCCCCGTTTTTTTAGGGCCTGCTCGGCCTTTGGTTCTCTCTTCACAGAGGAAAAAACCGGTAGGCCCCGGTGCTTTTCTTTTGGTCGTTGTTAAATTATAGCGCATGGGCCGAGAAAAGAAGCCCGACACATCCGATCTCTGGGCCTCAGGTATTGCTCCTTTTTTCCAACTTCGCAAAAACCCAACCCGATCGTCGTCTACGGTTCCTTCTTGCATACACCAAACCAGAGAGAGAGGTGGCGGCGGCGGCGAAGGCGCCTGCCATCTGGGCTACGAAGAGGGTTATGCATTCGTCGGGTGGCGAGATGGAGGCGGTGGAGAAGGCGATGCGTGACAAGCGGATGGAGGAGAGGGAGAAACGTGAGGCGGTGATGGAGGAGCGGATGGCAAAGAAGGAGAAGGAGGAGGAGGCGGAGAAGGCAAAGAAAGCGGCGATGATAAAGGCCGCGAAGGAATTTGTTGAAGCGACGGGGAGGAAGATCTTAGAGAAAAGGGGGGAACCCGAGGATCCCTTTGAACAGTTTCGTGGTTTCTGGACGAGGGTTTGGGGCGAAGACGGCTATTTTGGTAAATTCGAGGATGAGAGTGAGTAGCGTAACCTCTATGCCTACTCGCGCTTTGGTTTCATTTACAGTATTATTTTCCTCCCCATCCGTCCTTACTGACATTGTGACATGTCATTGATGCAGCTACTATCCCCCCCCCCATGCGTTTCACCTTCTCTGGCGATGGCTCAACCAAGAATACGCTGCAGTTCTTTTCAGTCAAAGTTGCAAAGATTGACGAGAGTTTACAGTGGCCGCTTGATGTGTATGGGTTCTTTTCCGTACGTGATGTGGTGGATCACAAACGCAACATGATCTTCTCCTGCGACAGGGATAACTGCCAGACCATCAGCCAAGAGGTTTGTCGCTATTGGTATCTGTCTGAAAATCATTATTCTTTAGGCTCTATGTCAGTAAGAATGTAACACATCGATCCTTAGCAATATAATGGTTATAAGTACTTACAGTTATACCAATTATAGATGCTTCTAAGAAAAATGCAACGATCCAGTGTGAAGGCTTTGTTGTTCATATAAGAATAAATATGCAAGTTTGTTGGTAATTTCTTGTTTGTGCGAAATTTCAATGCCAAATGTTTATGGCATCTCTTCACGAAGGAAAAAAGAGCTTCCAACATGAAAGCCTCCAAGCCAGCCAAACTTTATTTTTTTCTAAATTTATTCAATTCACCACCGCCACTACAAATTGTTTTGTATTTTCACTGACAACAATGTCTTGTTAGAACAATTAATAGTTTACTATCAATATTAATAATTTATTCTGAACTTATCAAATTGATTTTAAAAGTGTATGTAGAGAAAATGCTGCCCTTATGTAATGGTTCATGCAAGTGTTGGTTTTTTATCTTTGTACTTTTCAAGGAGCGTTTGGGAGGTGCATAATCATGTTTTTTTATCCATATAAATGGCTCTAGACTGGAATGCAACGGACAATCTCATAATTAGTTGAAATTAAAGCTCCTCAAGTTTTGATTGTGATCAGCTGGATGTTGTCCTTTTTAGGGCTTTATGGAACGCCTTGTGATGGGAATTAGGCCTACAACTGGGGTCATATTCCGTCACTTTGTGCTTATCATGAAGTGCATATGCAAGTGGTGAGTGCTGATAAGATTTGTTATCCTGCAGCACTCCCTCATCAATAGTAGAGCAGGCATTTTGTTAATGCACAAGTTTGAATTTGAGTATGATTCCGCGCATCAAATTAGTGCATGTTTTCAGGTATATAGAAGTCATATGGAAGAGCGCCTGTAACATTTAACCAACTCTTGATTATTCATTCCCTTGAGAACTCCACAACCCTAACTTGTGCTCCCAACTCCTGCACTACGTAGTCCATTGTCCGTCTGTCCCTCAGTTCTGTTTGGGAGTAGCGTTCTCTTTGTTGTCTCTTTATGTAAGTAGTGTCTTGTGTTCTCCTTTGAAATTTTGCTTGAAAGATCTTCTAGCGCAATATGCAAGGAATTAGCAAACAAATAATTTTGAACAATGACATGCTTAGTGTGGATATACGTGCAACTGAACAAATATACTATTATTTTTCTGCCGGTCACTTGAGCATTAAGCTAATATTTTTGTCCCGTCATTACTGTAATGTACCTCACATTCTTTATGCTATGCATTTTCAATTCAGTGCACGATTTTGTGAACTTTTTTTTCATTATGCTGCTCAATGTTTACTTTGGCATTTTGGACTTACTTTTTGTTTAGACTAGTTTGTTTAGTCTGAAGGGCTTCCAAGGTATAAAGTTGCTAACTGGCCAAACTGTGATTGTAGGCTCTTGCCTCTTACATATTTTGATCATTGTAACCTTCCTCACATTTATCTCTTTTGGATTTCTAACACATACATTGTCACCATAGTTATGTTCCACCTGTCTTTTTACCAACAGAGACCATAATAGTTTGGTTATGTTTCTTATTAATTACTGGTGAACTTTACATAATAATTAATTAATTGTGTGATGCAGGATCCCTATCTAACGCTGACAGGTCCAACCCGTGCTGTTGTGGTGACATCAGATCCTTCGTACTTTGAGATTGAGCTGAAAGTGAAGGGCACTGCTGAATCTGAGGATAAATATTTAAGCCGCCTAGTTATGACATACAGGACGGGTTTTCTGGATAGAAGTTTTACTAGTGGGCTTAGCACTCTGGAGATGGCATTCAAAGAGATCATCCAATCTGTGGAGGCCACAATCAGTGTAAAAGTCGTTGATGGATCATGGCCAGATAGTTTTCGTGGTGTATTTTGTGCGAGCATCGATGACATAGCTGGCTTGAAAGTCAAGTTGCTGGAATGTGGAGATGATAGATTGCCTCTTGATGCTGATGGCAACATCAAGCTTAGATGCAAGGTCGTTTCTGTTGGACTTGAGGGATTGCTGAGGATTTCTGTCATGGCACACTGTATTAATGGGGATCAGGTTGTGGAGAGTCATTGCAGAGAAGATGTTAAGAGTCATGAAGTAGTGTTTGAACCCAGGAGATCGGGTACAAGCTCCAATACTGAGCTTAAGATTGGCTCTTGCAGAATGGAAGTCACTGTGAGCTGGTCCCTTTTCTCTTATCAGCTGTAACTTACCTGGCAAGGTTATTGCTACTAGAGCCCATCTGCTTTAAGCAACAGCTGTCGCATTTTAAGTGCTATTTTGTGCTATACTAAACAAAGTATGTATTTCTTATTGTTGCCTGTATGGATAAAGTTAGATTTTCATAGGTGCTGTGTTGGCTTAATTCTAACAGTATCTATGTATGCTAGCAGAGTTCAACTTATCTTACAGAAACCCTACCACATTTACTGCTACAATCATAACATCGGCGTATATACTATTCCCTCTGTCTCAAAATGTGAGACATTCACATTTTTTGACACTATTAAAAAACATCTTACATTTTGAGATAGAGTATTATTTATAAGGTTTCATCATTCTCCTATCCTTCATTATATGATTGCGGTATGTAGAGCCAAACAGAGATGAAAAGCTGGGAGTTCCCTTGCTTTTACTGTCTTTGGTCTTGATGCTTACAATTTGAATATCACTTTTGTTGAAAGGGATATTCTGGAATTGAACTGGGAGCTTAGACAATCTACAGCCGGAGCCCCATATCCTCCCCAAATATCTGGGCGGCCTGCTAGGTCATTACCCGGACAACAAATTGCCGCCAACCAGACTGTGCATAGCTATCAAACACACCTTAAGCGGCTGTTACATGCATACGGCACTCCAAAACATGATGTCCAAGTTTGCCTGATGACTTCAGGTTCACCGCGAGCATCTTCTCGCCGCTGCCCGTCCTGGTCTCCACCGTGGGGGTTTCTCTCTGCACAAATCCGATCATTCATTGGGAAAGAAACACATGATGATGTAGACAGAAATCAAACAGATAAAACAAGTCTGAATACGAGTTCAAACATAACTGCCAAAGAGCCGGCGTGCACATCCAAGTCTTAATATGAGTACAACATAGCTGACAAACAGAGCATACAGCCGGCGTGCACAGCCATCCCTGCGCACGGCCGAGCTGTCAGTCAAATTGTCCTAAACACACTTACATGTGGCCGGCATGCACAGCCACCAAATCCAATTCGACTTAAACAATAATACTAGGGTTAAGCCCAATAAGAGATACAGACCAAGCTCACCAGCTATCCGGGGGATACACTTGGTTCAGCGGTATGAAACCCGGTTCAAGAATAGGCATCCCATAGGCCGGGGTTCGCTGATGCATTTGCGGGATCAGATGAGCTTTCTCAGTCCTCTTCAGAACTGTGAATCCATTCATCATATCCAGGAAGCTGTTGATACGGTAGATTCTGTCATAATCCCTCATCTTTTCTCTGGTTCTTAGCAAGCCACCATTGAGGCCTGCTTCCAAGGCAACTTCACACATGACGCCCCAGCTGCCAATGCGCTTCCAGACTCTCCAGCTAGGCAGCCCTGCAATGTCCAGGGCGGCTGGATTCGCTCCATTTTGGATCCTCCTGACTAGCTCATCAAAAACATACTGGAACCGTAGTGCTTCGCAAATAAGCGTAATTGCTTTTTGAAGCACCAGCTTCAGATTTGAGCTTGTCATATCATTCGGGTGCCACGTCCAAATTGTGTGGAAGATAAACTCTAGAGTTGTGCGACCGCCCATGTCAACCCTGTATCATATAGTACTGGTAGCCTTAGTACACAAGAGATAAAAATCAATATAAAATGTTCAAACTAAATGAGTTGGGGATTTAATTTAGTTATGGATTTAAATAGGAAACCTGAGAATTTAAAACTATACAACACTGCAGTTGCCAAACTTTAAACTCTCCGGACAGAGTAGTATATGCATGATATCCAAAAGTATTCCTAAACGCTACTCGTATTTTCAACACACAAGTACTGAAACAGTGATGAATTCAACAAAACTTGTTGAAAATGGGGAGAAAACTTACTTGTCCTGATGCCCCCCATCAAACTCATAGTTTACAACATCACCCATCGGGAATGCCTATGTTCAATGATCTCTTTAATGGACACCTGCAACTTTTCAAATTAAACTTTGGGAATATTACTTTGCTGCCAAAGAAGGAGGGAGGGTCCGCCCTGAGCAATTCAGGCCGATCTGTTTGCTCAATGTGAGCTTTAAAATTTTCACGAAGGTTGGCACAAATCGTCTCACACAGATTGCGCACAGTGTGGTGCAGCCAACACAGACCGTTTTCATGCCAGGACGACATATCCTAGAGGGGGTGGTTGTCTTGCATGAGACCCTTCATGAAATCCACTCGAAGAAACTTGATGGTGTGATCTTTAAAGTGGATTTTGAAAAGGCCTACGATAAAGTCAAGTGGCCTTTTTTGCAACAAGCTTTGCGCATGAAAGGATTTGACAAAGCCTGGAGAAAACAGGTCGAATCCTTTGTGTAGGGAGGGAGCGTTGGTATTAAAGTTAATGACGATATTGGTCATTACTTTCAAACGCTTAAAGGATTAAGACAGGGTGATCCCATGTCACCGATTCTTTTTAATATTGTGGTTGATATGTTGACCGTGCTTGTTAACAGAGCGAAACAAGATGGTTTGGTAGGTGGGCTTATCCCACATCTAGTTTATGGTGGGGTATCTATCCTATAATACGCAGACGACACAATTATTTTCATGAAGCATGACCTCACGAAAGCAAGGAACATGAAGTTAGTTCTTTGCTTATTCGAACAACTGTCCGGCCTCAAGATTAATTTTAATAAGAGCGAATTGTTCTGCTTTGGACACGTCAAGGAGGAGCAAGAAAGATATAAACAGTTGTTCGGGTGTGAATTAGGTCCGCTTCCCTTTACGTATCTAGGGATACCAATTCATCATCGCAAACTTACTAATAAAGAATGTAAATATATTGAGGATCGGTTTGAGAAGAAATTAAGTTGCTGGAAAGACAAACTTTTATCGTACAGAGGAAGGCTAATTCTTATTAATTCGGTGCTAACGAGCATGCCAATGTTCCTCCTCTCTTTCTTTGAAGTACCAGTAGGAGTACGGAAAAGATTAGACTTCTACCGATCTAGATTCTTTTGGCAAATTGATGAGAATAAGGCCAAGTATAGGCTCGCCAAGTGGGAGATGATTTGTAGACCAAAGGACCAGGGTGGATTGGGTGTTGAGAATTTAGAAGTGAAAATAGGTGCTTATTGAGCAAATGGTTATACCGCCTTTCAGTGGAGACTGAGGGGGTGTGGTTGCAGTTACTTCGAAACAAGTACTTATACGCTAAGCCTTTGGCTCAGGTAACGGCACAACCATCGGACTCACCTTTTTGGAAAGGACTTATGAAGAAAAAGGTTGCTTTCTTTAACAGAGTGACATTTAAAATGGGGAATGGGCAACGAACTCGATTCTGGGAGGATACCTGGTTAGGGGGCACTCCATTAGCATTACAGTATCCAGTTTTATATCACATTGCACAACGGAAAGAAGTTTCTGTTGTGTCTGTGTTGCAGTCCATTCCACTTAATATTCAATTTCGACGGGCACTTGTGGGTCCACGCTAGGATACATGGTTGCATCTTGTGCGTAGGTTAATGAAGATTAATTTTTCGGATGCCAATGACACGATAAGTTGGAAGTTAACGGGGTCAGGTATTTTCACGGTTAAATCAATGTATATGGATTTAATCAATACTGGAGACATCCCATGGTCGGGCCATATCTGGAAAATTAAGGTGCCGTTGAAAATAAAAGTGTTTATGTGGTTTGTTCACAAAGGTGTAATCTTAACCAAAGATAATCTAGCCAAACGCAATTGGGAAGGGAGTCAACGATGTTGCTTTTGTGACCAGAATGAAACAATTGAACATCTACTTATTAAATGTCCGATTGCTAGATTACTTTGGAGAACTATTCATGTTGCTTTTAACATCACTCCGCCAACTTTAATATCACAGTTTTTTCATGACTGGCAGAATGGGGTGGCACCTCAGACAGCTGCACAAATCAGAGTTGGAGCATGTGAGTTGCTTTGGGTGATATGGAATTGTCGGAATGATGTAGCCTTTAACAGACAGAACATTACTAATTTTTTGCAGGTCATCTTCAGAGCGTCTACATGGATCCGTACGTGGTCCTTACTTAGCCATACGGACCACGGGGCGCACATGGCTATTGGGTGCAATCGATGGAAAGCGGTTACACGGGATACGTACAACCGATATGGATGACGGTCCAGTAATAGGCTAGGTGTGTAGACATCTTAATCTATTATAGCCGGTTGTGACTTTTTTTATTTTTGACCGTGTGTGGCATTTGTTTCTTCATGACTTTTTGAAACCACTTGAGAAGACTTTTGAATCTCTTTTCTTAATAAAATGACTGTGTGTATCGAATAATGCAGAAGCCGAGGGTTAACCTCCTTTTCTAAAAAAAATCAGGAATAGCGGCCACCCCAGAGTAGGAGTAAAACGGAACCAAGCCGACCACTCGCCGTCCAGCTGCCTTCTAAATCCCAGTAGATAGAGGTCAAAGTCCCTTATCAGGAATTCCACTCTCGCATAATCATTGGTGCTTGAAAAGAAGACGACACGAAAGTAGCTATGACCCTCAGTAGGATGGTTGGCTGCATTTGGGTATGGGGTGATTGGCTTTCCGTAATACTCCCTTCGTTTCTAAATATTTGTCTTTTTAGCGATTTCAACAAGTGACCACATATGGATGTATATAGACATATTTTAAAGTGCAAATTCACTCATTCTGCTCCGTATGTAGTCACTTGTTAAAATCTCTAGAAAAACAAATATTTAGAAATGAAGGAAATAGGTTGCAGGGCAGATCTTTGTTAACCGGTGGATGATTATCTGCACGAAATTCTCATAGTGCTGGGCCAGCTCGTCTTCTTCTTGTGACGCCCCCGATTTAATCGTACACTAATCATACACGCAAACATATACGATCAAGATCAGGGACTCACGGGAAGATATCACAACACAACTCTACAAATAAAATAAGTCATATAAGCATCATATTACAAGCCAGGGGCCTCGAGGGCTCGAATACAAGAGCTCGATCATAGACGAGTCAGCGGAAGCAACAATATCTGAGTACAGACATAAGTTAAACAAGTTTGCCTTAAGAAGGCTAGCACAGACTGGGATACAGATCGAAAGAGGCGCAGGCCTTCTGCCTGGGATCCTCCTAAACTACTCCTGGTCGTCGTCAGCGGGCTGCACGTAGTAGTAGGCACCTCCCGAGTAGTAGTAGTCGTCGGCGACGGTGGCGTCTGGCTCCTGGGCTCCAACGTCTGGTTGCAGCAATCGGATATAGGGAAGGGGAAAAGGGGGAGGAAAGCAACCGTGAGTACTCATCCAAAGTACTCGCAAGCAAGGAGCTACACTACATATGTATGCATTGGTATCAAATGGAATAAGGGTATCATATGTGGACTGAACTACAGAATGCCGGAATAAGAGGGGGATAACTAGTCCTTTCGAAGACTACGCTTCTGGTAACCTCCATCTTGCAGCAGGAGAAGAGAGTAGATGGTAAGTTCACCAAGTAGCATCGCATAGCATAATCCTAACCGATGATCCTTCCCTCGTCGCCCTGTGAGAAAGCGATCACCGGTTGTATCTGGCACTTGGAAGGGTGTGTTTTATTAAGTATCCGGTTCTAGTTGTCATAAGGTCAAGGTACAACTCCAAGTCGTCCTGTTACCGAAGATCATGGCTATTCGAATAGATTAACTTCCCTGCAGGGGTGCACCACATAACCCAACACGCTCGATCCCATTTGACCGGACACACTTTCCTGGGTCATACCCGGCCTCGGAAAATCAACACGTCGCAGCCCCACCTAGACCAACAGAGAGGTCAGCACGCCGGTCTAAACGTAAGTGCCCAGGGGTCTGGGCCCATCGCCCTTAGCACACCTGCACGTTGCGTGGGCGGCCGGAAGCAGACCTAGCCTAACAGGCGTTCCAGTCCAATCCGGCGCGCGCCGCTCAGTTGCTGACATCACGAAGGCTTCGGCTGATACCACGACGTCGAGTGCCCATAACTGTCCCCGCGTAGATGCTTAGTGCGTATAGGCCAGTAGCCAGACTCAGATCAAATATCAAGATCTCGTTAAACGTGTTATTTTGAAATAACCGCGAACGCCGACCAGGGCCAGGCCCACCTCTCTCCTAGGTGGCCTCAACCTGCCCTGTCGCTTCGCCACAAAGATCCACTCAGAGGGCCGTCGGGATAAACATCCTTTCGGACCCAATCCGTGGATCACTCGCGGGTACTCCTACGAGCCGACCCGTCTTTAGTTATCATCAATATCATATATTATGTATATAGTATATACCCGTGATCACCTCCCGAGTGATCACGGCCCGATAGTATAGCATGGCAGACGGACTAGGATGTAGGTGTTGGAAATATCCCCTAGAGGCAATAATAAAAGCATTATTATTATATTTCCTCGTTCATGATAATTGTCTTTATTCATGCTATAATTGTGTTATCCGAAAATCGTAATACATGTGTGAATAATAGACACCAACATGTCCCTAGTAAGCCTCTAGTTGACTAGCTCGTTGATCAACAGATAGTCATGGTTTCCTGACTATGGACATTAGATGTCATTGATAACGAGATCACATCATTAGGAGAATGATGTGATGGACAAGACCCAATCCTAAACATAGCATAAGATCGTATAGTTCGTTTGCTAGAGTTTTTCCAATGTCAAGTATCTTTTCCTTAGACCATGAGATCGTGTAACTCCCGGATACCGTAGGAGTGCTTTGGGTGTACCAAACGTCACAACGTAACTGGGTGACTATAAAGGTATACTACGGGTATCTCCGAAAGTGTCTGTTGGGTTGACACGGATCAAGACTGGGATTTGTCACTCCGTATGACGGAGAGGTATCACTGGGCCCACTCGGTAATGCATCATCATAATGAGCTCAAAGTGACCAAGTGTCTGGTCACGGGATCATGCATTACGGTACGAGTAAAGTGACTTGCCGGTAACGAGATTGAACGAGGTATTGGGATACCGACGATCGGATCTCGGGCAAGTAACATACCGATTGACGAAGGGAATTGTATGCGGGATTGATTGAATCCTCGACATCGTGGTTCATCCGATGAGATCATCGAGGAGCATGTGGGAGCCAACATGGGTATCCAGATCCCGCTGTTGGTTATTGGCCGGAGAGTCGTCTCGGTCATGTCTACATGTCTCCCGAACCCGTAGGGTCTACACACTTAAGGTTCGGTGACGCTAGGGTTGTAGGGATATGTATATGCAGTAACCCGAATGTTGTTCGGAGTCCCGGATGAGATCCCGGACGTCACGAGGAGTTCCGGAATGGTCCGGAGGTAAAGAATTATATATAGGAAGTTTCGGGGTCACCGGTATTGTACCGGGACCACCGGAAGGGTCCCGGGGATCCACCGGGTGGGGCCACCTGCCCCGGGGGCCACATGGGCTGTAGGGGGTGCGCCTTGGCCTATATGGGCCAAGGGCACCAGCCCCAAGAGGCCCATGCGCCTAGAGATAGAAAAAGGGGAAGAGTCCTAAAAGGGGAAGGCACCCCTAGGTGCCTTGGGGAGGAGGGAGTCCTCCCTTGGCCGCCGCCCCCCTAGGAGATTGGATCTCCTAGGGCCGACGCCCCCCCTAGGCTCCCTATATATAGTGGGGAAAGGAGGGCCTCTCAACCCACACCTTTGGTGCCTCCCTCTCCCTCTCCAACACATCCTCCTCCTCCATAGTTCTTGGCGAAGCCCTGCCGGAGTACTGCAGCTCCACCACCACCACGTCGTCGTGCTGCTGCTGGAGCCATCTTCCTCAACCTCTCCTTCCCCCTTGCTGGATCAAGAAGAAGGATACGTTACGCTGACCGTACGTGTGTTGAACGCGGAGGTGCCATCCGTTCGGCGCTAGGATCTCCGGTGATTTGGATCATGTCGAGTACGCCTTCCTCATCCCCGTTCTTTGAACGCTTCCGCGCGTGATCTACAAAGGTATGTAAATGCAATCCGATCACTCGTTGCTAGATGAACTCCTAGATGGATCTTGGTGAAATCGTAGGAAAATTTTTGTTTTCTGCAATGTTCCCCAACAGTGGCATCATGAGCTAGGTCTATGCGTAGTTCTCTTGCACGAGTAGAACACAATTTGTTGTGGGCGTTGATGTTGTCAACTTTCTTGCCGCTACTAGTCTTATCTTGCTTCAACGGTATTGTGGGATGAAGCGGCCCGGACCAACCTTACACGTACGCTTATGTGAGACCGGTTCCACCGACTAACATGCACAAGTTGCATAAGGTGGCTGGCGGGTGTTTGTCTCTCCCACTTTAGTTGGAGCGGATTCGATGAAAAGGGTCCTTATGAAGGGTGAATAGAAGTTGACAAATCACGTTGTGGCTTTCACGTAGGTAAGAAAACGTTCTTGCTAGAACCCTATTTCAGCCACGTAAAACTTGCAACAACAATTAGAGGACGTCTAACTTGTTTTTGCAGCAAGTGTTCTGTGATGTGATATGGCCAAAGTTGTGATGAATGATGAATGATATATATGTGATGTATGAGATGTTCATGCTATTGTAATAGGAATCACGACTTGCATGTCGATGAGTATGACAACCGGCAGGAGCCATAGGAGTTGTCTTTATTTTTTGTATGACCTGCGTGTCATTGAGAAACGCCATGTAAATTACTTTACTTTATTGCTAAACACGTTAGCCATAGTAGTAGAAGTAATAGTTGGCGAGCAACTTCATGGAGACACGATGATGGGGATCATGATGATGGAGATCATGGTGTCATGCCGGTGACAAGATGATCATGGAGCCCCAAGATGGAGATCAAAGGAGCTATGTGATATTGGCCATATCATGTCACTATTATTATTTGATTGCATGTGATGTTTATCATGTTTTTGCATCTTGTTTGCTTAGAACGACAGTAGTAAATAAGATGATCCCTCATAATAATTTCAAGAAAGTGTTCCCCCTAACTGTGCACCGTTGCGACAGTTCGTTGTTTCGAAGCACCACGTGATGATCGGGTGTGATAGATTCCAACGTTCACATACAACGGGTGTAAGACAGATTTACACATGCAAACACTTAGGTTGACTTGACGAGCCTATCATGTACAGACATGGCCTCGGAACACAGAAGACCGAAAGGTCGAGCATGAGTCGTATAGAAGATACGATCAACATGAAGATGTTCACCGATGTTGACTAGTCCGTCTCACGTGATGATCGGACACGGCCTAGTTAACTCGAATCATGTTATACTTAGATTACAGGAGGGATGTCTATCTAAGTGGGAGTTCATTGAATAATTTGATTAGATGAACTTAATTATCATGAACTTAGTCTAAAATTTTACAATATGTCTTGTAGATCAAATGGCCAACGTAGTCCTCAACTTCAACGCGTTCCTAGAGAAAACCAAGATGAAAGACGATGGCAGCAACTACACGGACTGGGTCCGGAACCTGAGGATCATCCTCATAGCTGCCAAGAAAGATTATGTCCTACAAGCACCGCTGGGTGACGCACCTGTTCTCCCTACAGAACAAGACGTTATGAACGCTTGGCAGGCACGTACCGATGACTACTCCCTTGTTCAGTGCGGCATGCTTTACAGCTTAGAGCCGGGGCTCCAAAAGCGTTTTGAGAGACACGAAGCATATGAGATGTTCGAAGAGCTGAAAATGGTTTTCCAAGCTCATGCCCGGGTCGAGAGATATCAAGTCTCCTACAAGTTCTTCAGCTGTAAGATGGAGGAAAACAGTTCTGTCAGTGAGCACATACTCACTATGTCTGGGTTGCATAACCGCTTGACTCAGCTGGGAGTTAATCTCCCGGATGACGCGGTCATTGACAGAATCCTTCAGTCGCTTCCACCGAGCTACAAGAGCTTTGTGATGAACTTCAATATGCAGGGGATGGAAAAGACCATTCCTGAAGTATTTGCAATGCTGAAATCAGCAGAGGTAGAAGTCAAAAAGGAACATCAAGTGTTGATGGTGAATAAAACCACTAAGTTCAAGAAAGGCAAGGGTAAGAAAACCTTCAAGAAAGACGACAAGGGAGTTGCCGCGCCCGGCAAGCAAGCTGCCGGGAAGAAGCCAAAGAATGGACCCAAGCCCGAGACTGAGTGCTTTTATTGCAAGGAAAGTGGTCACTGGAAGCGGAACTGCCCCAAATACTTAGCAGACAAGAAGGCCGGCAAAACGAAAGGTATATGTGATATACATGTAATTGATGTGTACCTTACCAGTACTCGTAGTAGCTCCTGGGTATTTGATACCGGTGCAGTTGCTCACATTTGTAACTCAAAGCAGGAGCTGCGAAATAAGCGGAGACTGGCGAAGGACGAGGTGACGATGCGCGTCGGGAATGGTTCCAAGGTCGATGTGATCGCCGTCGGCACGCTACCTCTACATTTACCTACAGGATTAGTTTTGAACCTCAATAATTGTTATTTAGTGCCAAGTTTGAGCATGAACATTGTATCAGGATCTCGTTTAATTCGAGATGGCTACTCATTTAAATCCGAGAATAATGGTTGTTCTATTTATATGAGAGATATGTTTTATGGTCATGCTCCAATGGTGAATGGTTTATTCTTAATGAATCTCGAGCGTAATGCTACACATGTTCATAGTGTGAGTACCAAAAGATGTAAGATTGATAATGATAGTCCCACATACTTGTGTCACTGCCGCCTTGGTCACATAGGTGTCAAACGCATGAAGAAGCTCCATGCTGATGGACTTTTAGAGTCTCTTAATTACGAATCATTTGACACGTGCGGACCATGCCTCATGGGTAAAATGACCAAGACTCCGTTCTCAGGAACAATGGAGCGAGCAACCAACTTATTGGAAATCATACATACTGATGTGTGCGGTCCAATGAGTGTTGAGGCTCGCGGTGGCTATCGTTATGTTCTCACCCTCACTGATGACTTGAGTAGATATGGGTATGTCTACTTAATGAAACACAAGTCTGAGACCTTTGAAAAGTTCAAGGAATTTCAGAGTGAGGTTGAGAATCAACGTGACAGGAAAATCAAGTTCCTGCGATCAGATCGTGGAGGAGAATACTTGAGTCATGAGTTTGGCACACACTTAAGAAAATGTGGAATAGTTTCACAGCTCACGCCGCCTGGAACACCTCAGCGTAATGGTGTGTCCGAACGTCGTAATCGCACTCTATTAGATATGGTGCAATCTATGATGTCTCTTACCGATTTACCGCTATCTTTTTGGGGCTATGCTCTAGAGACTGCCGCATTCACTTTAAATAGGGCTCCGTCGAAATCCGTTGAGACGACACCGTATGAATTATGGTTTGGGAAGAAACCTAAGCTGTCGTTTCTAAAAGTTTGGGGATGCGATGCTTATGTCAAGAAACTTCAACCTGAAAAGCTCGAACCCAAGTCGGAAAAATGCGTCTTCATAGGATACCCTAAAGAAACTATTGGGTATACCTTCTACCTCAGATCCGAAGGCAAGATCTTTGTTGCCAAGAATGGATCCTTTCTAGAGAAGGAGTTTCTCTCGAAAGAAGTGAGTGGGAGGAAAGTAGAACTTGATGAAGTATTACCTCTTGAACCGGAAAATGGCGCAACTCAAGAAAATGTTCCTGAGGTGCCTGCACCGACTAGAGAGGAAGTTAATGATGATGATCAAGATACTTCTGATCAAGCTCCTACTGAAATTCGAAGGTCCACAAGGACACGTTCCGCACCAGATTGGTACGGCAACCCTGTCTTGGAAATCATGTTGTTAGACAACGGTGAACCTTCGAACTATGAAGAAGCGATGGCGGGCCCGGATTCCGACAAATGGCTGGAAGCCATGAAATCCGAGATAGGATCCATGTATGAAAACGAAGTATGGACTTTGACTGACTTGCCCGTAGAGCGGCGAGCCATAAAAAATAAATGGATCTTTAAGAAGAAGACAGACGCAAATGGTAATGTGACCATCTATAAAGCTCGGCTTGTCGCTAAGGGTTATCGACAAGTTCAAGGGGTTGACTACGATGAGACTTTCTCACCGGTAGCGAAGCTAAAGTCCGTCTGAATCATGTTAGCAATTGCCGCATTCTATGATTATGAAATATGGCAAATGGACGTCAAAACGGCATTCCTTAATGGTTTCCTTAAGGAAGAATTGTATATGATGCAGCCGGAAGGTTTTGTCGATCCTAAGTATGCTGACAAGGTGTGCAAGCTCCAACGCTCGATTTATGGGCTGGTGCAAGCATCTCGGAGTTGGAACATTCGCTTTGATGAGATGATCAAAGCGTTTGGGTTTACACAAACTTATGGAGAAGCCTGCGTTTACAAGAAAGTGAGTGGGAGCTCTGTAGCATTTCTCATATTGTATGTAGATGACAAACTTTTGATGGGAAATGATATAGAACTCTTGGACAGCATTAAGGCCTACTTGAATAAGAGTTTTTCAATGAAGGACCTTGGAGAAGCTGCTTATATATTAGGCATCAAGATCTATAGAGACAGATCAAGACGCCTCATAGGTCTTTCACAAAGCACATACCTTGATAAGATATTGAAGAAATTCAATATGGATCAGTCTAAAAAGGGGTTCTTACCTGTGTTGCAAGGTGTGAAATTGAGCTCAGCTCAATGTCCGACCACGGCAGAAGATGTAGAAGAGATGAGTGTCATCCCCTATGCCTCAGCCATAGGTTCTATTATGTATGCCATGCTGTGTACCAGACCTGATGTAAACCTTGCCGTAAGTTTGGTAGGAAGGTACCAAAGTAATCCCGACAAGGAACACTGGACAGCGGTCAAGAATATCCTGAAGTACCTGAAAAGGACTAAGGAAATGTTTCTCTTTTATGGAGGTGACGAAGAGCTCGTCGTAAAGGGTTACGTCGACGCTAGCTTCGACACAGATCTGGATAACTCTAAGTCACAAACCGGATACGTATATATTTTGAATGGTGGGGCAGTAAGCTGGTGCAGTTGCAAGCAGAGCGTCGTGGCAGGATCTACATGTGAAGCGGAGTACATGGCAGCCTCGGAGGTAGCGCATGAAGCAATTTGGGTGAAGGAGTTCATCACCGACCTAGGAGTCATACCCAATGCGTCGGGGCCGATCAAGCTCTTCTGTGACAACACTGGAGCTATTGCTCTTGCCAAGGAGCCCAGGTTTCACAAGAAGGCAAGGCACATCAAGCGTCGCTTCAACTCCATTCGTGAAAATGTTCAAGATGGAGACATAGATATTTGTAAAGTACATACAGACCTGAATGTAGCAGATCCGTTGACTAAACCTCTCCCTAGAGCAAAACAGGATCAACACCAGAATTCCATGGGTGTTCGATTCATCACAATGTAACTAGATTATTGACTCTAGTGCAAGTGGGAGACTGTTGGAAATATGCCCTAGAGGCAATAATAAAAGCATTATTATTATATTTCCTTGTTCATGATAATTGTCTTTATTCATGCTATAATTGTGTTATCCGGAAATCGTAATACATGTGTGAATAATAGACACCAACATGTCCCTAGTAAGCCTCTAGTTGACTAGCTCGTTGATCAACAGATAGTCATGGTTTCCTGACTATGGACATTAGATGTCATTGATAACGAGATCACATCATTAGGAGAATGATGTGATGGACAAGACCCAATCCTAAACATAGCATAAGATCGTATAGTTCGTTTGCTAGAGTTTTTCCAATGTCAAGTATCTTTTCCTTAGACCATGAGATCGTGTAACTCCCGGATACCGTAGGAGTGCTTTGGGTGTACCAAACGTCACAACGTAACTGGGTGACTATAAAGGTATACTACGGGTATCTCCGAAAGTGTCTGTTGGGTTGACACGGATCAAGACTGGGATTTGTCACTCCGTATGACGGAGAGGTATCACTGGGCCCACTCGGTAATGCATCATCATAATGAGCTCAAAGTGACCAAGTGTCTGGTCACGGGATCATGCATTACGGTACGAGTAAAGTGACTTGCCGGTAACGAGATTGAACGAGGTATTGGGATACCGACGATCGGATCTCGGGCAAGTAACATACCGATTGACGAAGGGAATTGTATGCGGGATTGATTGAATCCTCGACATCGTGGTTCATCCGATGAGATCATCGAGGAGCATGTGGGAGCCAACATGGGTATCCAGATCCCGCTGTTGGTTATTGGCCGGAGAGTCGTCTCGGTCATGTCTACATGTCTCCCGAACCCGTAGGGTCTACACACTTAAGGTTCGGTGACGCTAGGGTTGTAGGGATATGTATATGCAGTAACCCGAATGTTGTTCGGAGTCCCGGATGAGATCCCGGACGTCACGAGGAGTTCTGGAATGGTCCGGAGGTAAAGAATTATATATAGGAAGTGCTATTTCGGCCATCGGGACAAGTTTCGGGGTCACCGGTATTGTACCGGGACCACCGGAAGGGTCCCGGGGGTCCACCGAGTGGGGACACCTGCCCCGGGGGCCACATGGGCTGTAGGGGGTGCGCCTTGGCCTATATGGGCCAAGGGCACCAGCCCCAAGAGGCCCATGCGCCTAGAGATAGAAAAAGGGGAAGAGTCCTAAAAGGGAAAGGCACCCCTAGGTGTCTTGGGGAGGAGGGAGTCCTCCCTTGGCCGCCGCCCCCCTAGGAGATTGGATCTCCTAGGGCCGGCGCCCCCCCTAGGCTCCCTATATATAGTGGGGAAAGGATGGCCTCTCAACCCACGCCTTTGGTGCCTCCCTCTCCCTCTCGAACACATCCTCCTCCTCCATAGTGCTTGGCGAAGCCCTGTCGGAGTACTGCAGCTCCACCACCACCACGCCGTCGTGCTGCTGCTGGAGCCATCTTCCTCAACCTCTCCTTCCCCCTTGCTGGATCAAGAAGAAGGAGACATTACGCTGACCGTACGTGTCTTGAACGCGGAGGTGTTGTCCGTTCGGCGCTAGGATCTCCAGTGATTTGGATCACGTCGAGTACGCCTTCCTCATCCCTGTTCTTTGAATGCTTCCGCGCGTGATCTACAAAGGTATGTAGATGCAATCCGATCACTCGTTGCTAGATGAACTCCTAGATGGATCTTGGTGAAATCGTAGGAAAATTTTTGTTTTCTGCAATGTTCCCCAACAGTAGGGCCACTGATGAATTACTAGCTTCATATACTAAGCATGTAGGATTGCAGGTAAGGTATCAACAATAGTAGCAACAATGACAGGCTATGCATCAAGATAGGATTTACAGAAAGCAGTAACATGCTACACTACTCTAATGCAAGCAGTAGAGAGAAGAGTAGGCGATATCGGGTGATCAAGGGGGGGGGGCTTGCCTGGTTGCTCTGGCAAGAGAGAGGGGTCGTCAACTCCGTAGTCGTACTGGGTAGCAGCGGCGTCGGTCTCGGTGTCTAGAGAGAGAAGAGGGGGAAGAAACAATAAATATAATGCAAACAAATGCATAATGATGCATGACATGACAAGTATCGGTGCTAGGGGTGCCCTAACGCGGTATGAGGTGATACCGGTGAAGGGGGGAAACATCCGGGAAAGTATCCCCAGTGTTTCGCGTTTTCGGGCAGAGGAGCCGGAGGGGGAAAGTTGCGAGTTCTGTATGTTAGGGATGTGTGGCGGACGAACGGGCTACGTATCCGGATTCGTCTCGTCGTTCTGAGCAACTTTCATGTACAAAGTTTTTTCAACCGAGCTACGGTTTATTTTATATTAATTTTAAAAGATTTAAATCATTTTGCGAATTTATTTAAATATTTAAATTCAACATTATCCAGAACAGTGCATGCTGACGTCAGCACGACGTCAGCAGTCAACAGGGGCGTTGACTGGTCAACTGACATGTGGGTCCCGATCGTCATTGACTGTTTAATCTAATTAGGGTTTAAATAAAGTAACTAGTTAATTAGATTAATTAAACATGATTAATTAACTTAATTACTTACTTACTTAAATTATTAATTACTTAATTATTTTTTTATTTTTTATTTTTAATTCTTTTTTAAACGTTTTGGAGGCAGGGCCCCACATGTCATTGGCACAGGGATCCATAGCGGGTGTGTGTGTGGGGGGGGGGGTTCACGGGCGTCGGGCGCAGGCGCAGCCCGTATGGGCGCTGCGGGCGCGACCGGCAGGGGCAACCCAACTGGGGCGCCGGCAACCACGGCAGAGCACCGAAGAAGAGGGAGGTCGGTGGCCTGGGGTGGCCTGGGTGGGCGCGGGTCGGTATTGAGGGGAGCCGCAGCGAGGGGGCGCGGCACACAGGGGGACGGGGAAGGGCAGCAGTAGCTGCGGTCGGCGCGAGCACGCGACCTTGGGCGCGCGAGCGAGCGCGAGGAGGGGAAGGCGGTGCGGTGCAGTGACCGTGGTGCCGTTCGGTGATCCCGTCGATGCGACGGAACGGACGACGGTGACGGGGAGAGAAGAGGAGGCCGGGGGCCTCACCGAGGGAGCGTAGGGGACGAGGCAGTGGGGGTTGAGGAGGAGGACGGGGATGAGCGTAGTGGAAGAGGTAGTCCGGCGAGGAGGGGCTTGATGAATCCGCCGAGGAAGCTCCGGCGAGGTGGTCCGGCGAGGCAGCAAGGGCGGCGGGGTGACGGCGCCGGCCACGGCGTCGAGAGGCGGGGGCGAAGCCGGGCTGGGCGCGCGTGCTCGACGGGATGGACCCGGGAGCGGCAACACGCTAGGCCGTTATGGGCGAGGCCAGCACAGGCCTGCCGGGGCAGCGAACGGCGGCGGGCGCGGTCGTGGAGGCGGAGGGCGACGCGGGCGGCACGGCGAGGGGCGCCGACGGGATCGGGGCGCCCGCGATCCAGATCTCGCGGGGGTGGGGGGAGTGGGAATCATGGGTGAGAGTGGGGAGATCATGGGGGTGGTTGGGCTCGGGTCTGAGGCGACTCGCCTCTGTCCTCGGTGTGCGGCGGCGTGAGAGGGAGAGTGAGGAGAATCGGGGGAGTGAGTGGGTAACGGGGTTAGGGTTTCGGGTGGGAGGCCTAGTAGGCCAGGGGCGTGGGTGGCCGGTTGGGCCGGCCAAGCAGCCTGGTGGCCGGCTGGGCCGAAGCCCAGCGAGGGAGGGGGTTCCCTTTTCTTCCTTTTGTTTTCTTGTTTGTTTTTCTTTTCTTTTTCCTATTTTCTTTTATTCTATTTTATTTTACTTTTAGTTTCTTTAGTTTTATAATTATGACGATAGCTCCTAAATTAATGTCTCCGAAAAACCCACTGCCTTGAAAAGTTTGGTGACTAATAAACTAGTTTAATATTTGTTTATTAATCTAAAAGCATTCAAATAATTGTCTTTGCTACTGTTTTATTTAGTTAAGTGCATTTGAACTTTTTATAAAGACTTGGTTTATCCACCAACCTTACTTGTGAATTATTTGGCTCACTCCGAACATTTTAGTTTTAATATTTGAAATCTTTTATTGTTTGCTTGATTTTGAATTTGAATTCGAATCGGTTTCGAACTAACGCGAGATTAGCACCAGAAATCGAGGTGATGTGGCATCATTAGCGGAGGGTTACTGTGGCTTAATTATCCGGGCGTCACAATTCTCCTCCACTACAAGAAATCTCGTCCCGAGATTTAAGAGGAGGACTAAGGGGGAAAGGTCTGGTTACGAAAATCCTAACGAATCTCCTCAGTCTTGGTTGCTCTTCTTGAAGAGGTCGATCCATTACATTGACGTCTTCATTTCTCTGCTTCATGTCATCATGGTGATGTCGTCCTTTTCTCGGGAACTCCATCGTACTTACGAATAGGTAAGGGGCAGCTCGGCTACGACAGAATGCTTATGAGGGAAACAATCTGGGGGTTAACCCATGAAGGAGCATAAGATTATCTCTCGAGTTGAACATATAGAATACATCAAGAGTAAGGTACGAAGGTACAATAAGAGGTTCCAAGCGGATAGATAGTTGCTCGAAGTCTGAACCAGAGTGAGAAAGGGTTTCAGAGCAGCGAGAGTAAGTATTGCGTCTGATACCAGAATAGAGCACTAAGAAGGTGTCCCATGAATTAAATACGAAGCCAAGCACGAGGAATAACCATTAGAAATAGGGTTGTTCAGGAGAGTCAGGTTTCGATCCTGTGGAACCGTGGGTTATGGGTCCACCATGTGGGTTAAATGTTGGAAGGGTGGAGACGTCTTGCGTGATCATGCAAGCAAGGCAAGTCAGAGGCTAGCCTGTCGATTATGTCGGCAACAACGACGGTACCATGGGCGAGGGACGAAGAGAACCATTTTCCTGTTCGTTGAACGAGGCGGACCAATAGGCAAGGTTCTCGTCCATCGGTGGCTACCAGAATGTCGTCAACAATAATAACAGGGTCTTACTGACAAAGTTGTACACCGAGGTGTTTACATAAGCAGGAGAATATTACTGCTTAGATCATATAGGTCACAAGAAATGTTAAACCAACCAATGGAAGGAAAATACGATTATCAGTTTAAACAAAACAATGGAAAGGAAAAATGTGTTTAAACACATATTTCAGGGGTATATCCTTCCCAAGGACAAGCAGAGTATGATATCCATGACAGGATATTATGTGGAAAACTCTTTAGGTAGGGGAGAGAAATTTCATGACATTACCCATACATCGGTGTTTGGATACTTGATAAGGACATTTTTGCATTGTGCTTCAAATGCTCTTATTGAAAATCGGAGTACCACAGACATGCCTCGAGATAGCACTGCCATGGTCTTCAAGCAAAGGTCAGACCGCGGATACACGAAGGACCCATCAGGAACAACTTGTAGAATAAGTTTTACAATTTCATCATGGAAGAATGGATAACCTTGCTAACAAGGAAACTATAACAATAGGCCCTCCGGCCTGGTGTACTAGGCATGACATCACCTTACCGGGTCATATAAAGACCATTGTTATTACTCTTGGAAATATGTTCCCACCATCATATTTGATTGAGGTTCAGATCTAATTGGTGTCGGGATACCTCAGACTCGGGATGCCCGAGAATAAGAGGTGCAACAAAATCAACGAGATGACATTATATGATTCTCGGGAAATGAACTATGGAAGCGAGTTCCGAATAAGGGTTCATCATTAAACTAAGGAGAGGATGAGGAGGTGGCCGATGGACTCAGCGACAACTCATCGAGATTTCCAAAAACATGGATTTCCACAATTATGTGAACAAGAAGATAACATTTGTCATACCAAATAATATAATGATGTATGCTCGAGGAAAAACATACGCAATTAAACATTGGTTGAAAGGTGCACCCGAAATATGGGCCGGGTTGCACGATCAATGTTAGAATGGTGACTTAATGAACAAAAGAATTAGAATCAAACTCGACCATTCACTTCAAAGCAATAGGGTTGCTAGAAGTTTTGAATTCACACAACATAGTTCAATTGTCGGTATTCCGATTAGAAAGAACACAGGTACCAAGAAAGAATGGTGAGGGTGAGAAGTATCACTATACCAAGAATTCTTAAGAGGTGGTGAAATTCTCATGACATTATTGGCATAAGATGGTAATATTCCAAGGTAGAACATAACACAAGCTGGGTAGAAAGGAACTCAAGGTGATACACAAAACATGAGCAAGTTTGTGTTGGAGGGAGGGCATTAACTTTGCCGATGATAATACAAACCATCGAGGGGCAAGGATGGTATTTCCCATCAAGAATTCAATAGATATTTTGGAAGAGCTTAGAATGTTGATGATCACGACACCTTTGTCGAAAGATTCCATGAGGCTGTCATTGAATAACGACGACATCAAGCAAAAGGAATGGTGAAGCAAAAGACCAATTCACCGATACCAAAGGATATTATTACAAGAAGCTTCCATGATAAGTTCTACATCGTGTCCATGGGCATGAACACAAAGTTCAAGGTCGATTCCCACTTCTCCAATGTATAACCTTTCATCCACTT